>NC_089598.1:85476080-85630461 GCF_019320115.1 Miscanthus floridulus
ACAAGATGAGCTTGTGTTGTCCCTTGCATTCATTGTAATATACAACATGTTTAATTCATGGCAATGCATATAGGGCTTGTCTAACATGGTTAAGATAACCGGCGAAAAGCGTGTGAAGAAGCTTAACCTTGGATCAAACTTGACAAGCAACTAGATTTACTTACAAGTATTGCATATGCATGAATGATTGTTTTGTCGTTTTGTTCCATTTGCTCTCTTATTGCCTATTTTCTTAAAATGAATTATAGCCTAAGGCAAAATATTTTGAAAAACTTGAGGGTTTGAGAGAGGTCACTCACATCAGTCCCAATTGGTATCTATTTGGATCTTATCTAAGTTGGGACTTGATTGGGAACAGGCAGCGCGAAGAAACTTTGAAGATTTGCTGGAAAAGAGTGACCGGACGCTGCACCGGACTCTGATGTCCAGCGTTCGGTCAGTTCACAGGAGGTGAACTTGCTGCGAAGGAGTGACCAGACTCTGTGTTTCAGCGTTTGGTCAGAAAACGTTCAGCGTCCGGTCATGTGAAGAAGACGAAGAAGAGTTGACCGGACCTTGCCTGCGTCCGGTCATGGACCACCGGACGCGTCCGGTCATGATTCCAGAGGATTTGGACCTCTCTGGAATCGACCGGACGCTGGGTGATAGCGTCCGGTCGCTACCACCGGAGCGTCCAGTCAGTAGAAAACATGCGGAATCAGATCTCTTTCCCCGTTTCCTTCTCTGTTACGCGTGGGGTCATCATTTAACCGCAGCCGTCACGAGCATTCTTGACCTAACCCCGTACGTCACCATCACCGAGCCTCCCGTATGCCGTGCCCTAGCCGCCGCAGGTCTCTCGTGCCTGAGTGCCGCACCGCCGCAGCTGTCGTCTCCACGCCGCCGTTGTCCCGTGCCTCCGCCTCCGCACAGCCATGCCCGTGCTGAACCGCCACCGCCACCTGCGCCATTGTTCCCGCGCGCCACCGTAGAGAGCCTGTGTGCCTGCTTGCGCTGACCACACCACACCACTGCCCCAGTGCCCTACCTCCACACCAATGCAGCTCGTATTGTCTCTGTAACAGAACCGACCAATTTATAAGAGCACAAGTACAAAAGCAATCACTAGAGTGATCAAACCGTCATACTTGGACCCATATAAACCCGGTAGTCAACTGAAACCACGAAGGATTTCAGACCAACTTGCATACAACCAAGATCACAGTAATTCAACATAACAAGCCACATGTTACATCCATTTCACAAGTAGTTCATAAGTACCACATACATCAGAGTACACATAGTTATTACAAAACGAGTTCACAAATAGCGGAAGCAAATTAGTTTAACACCATCGCACACACTTAGTTCAAATACAAGCCAGTACCATAGTCATATCCAGCAAAAGCAGTAAGATGAGATAACATAGATGATCATGCCCATGATCTAGTCTTCATCCCCCGCAGGGTGGAGACAATACTTGCAGTAGCCGTTATATAGCACGTCATCTGCAACAAGGGGAAATAAACCCTGAGTACGAGAAGGTACTCAGCTAGACTTACCCGTCGGAAACCAGAAATAAATGACACCAAGGATTATGCAAGGCTTTATCGGTGGGTCTAGCTTGACAAGCATTTTGCAAAAACGCTTTAGTGATACGAGAGCATAATTAGATTTATGAGTAAGCAGCAATTTAACAATATTAACCTATCGACTAGATTAGCACCTATACTAGAGCAAGCAATTGATTAACTCCAAACATTAGTAACCATATCCGGTATAATGTGGTATCATCATCATCAATTTAACCATCAAGTTCAATTAAGTGCATCTACGTTGCCGCTGCTCAGTCAAGTTCTCACTATCCGGGAGAGACGGCGATTCGAATCGATTCCTATCCAGCTGGAGGGGTATTCCTAACACAAACCCAGGCATACCTCATGAAGGCAGCCTTAGGTCACCTTTGGTACATCTCAGGAATCGCGGCTCTGAGCAGCGCCGCACCCTCAGGGAGTCCACTCTGCCAGGTGGTCAATCTCACCTCGAACTTACGCCAATAGCTCCCCGCACATCCTTACTACCACCAGGGTGCGCACTTTCACTTCTCGGTCTTCCGGCCTGAGTTGAGCTACTCGGCTTCGCGGTCGGAATGAGTTATCCGGCCAACTAAGTGATAGGCATGCGTTCAACACAACATAACATGAGGACGTACAGCGAATCGGTCCTTAACCGACACAGACGGGGATAGATCCACAACCAAGACCTCCTTGCCTTGTTGCTTCTCTATCGACCTCCCGCTCGGTCACAATTCATTATTAACACATGGTTATTCTCCACGATAGCGATTATAGCCAATCGTGATCAGACATTTTTCTAATATGCAGGTGACAGGAAATCACCCGACTTTTACCGGTCTAAGCATGGCTAAGCTATGATTCGCTCCTGGACCTAAATAGGATTCAGGGTACGTATACTGGCCAAGGAATAGGTATATATGCAACAAGTGTTCACATCCAATTCCTATCACTTAATGCATCAATAAATAAAGATACTCAAAGTAACCATTTTGAAAACATAGGAGTCTTAGAATGCTCCGGAGCTTGCCTTTTAGAAAAGATGAAGGTTGGTGATCGGGGCACTCAAGAACTTCTTCGTTGACTCCTTCTTCGGGGGCCTGCACCTCCTGCTCCTGAGCTTGCTGCTGCTCCTCCGGAAGTACTGGCTCGAATTCTAGAAGCGTAACTCCCTCCGGAACACCTATTGCATGCATATGCATAGTAAGAATCGTGCATGCACAAGAGATGGAAGATGATGATGGAATGTATAGCCATGTATGAATGGATCGTAGTAAGTGTTTACGAACGCATTACTGGACACTCGTTTACCGAGTAAGACTAGCCCTATTCAAATCACTTTAAGCATATTTCTAACTTAACTGAAAGAACAAGATTAACTTACCTAACTTGCATAACCTAAGATAAAGATGCTCATCTTCAGTTAAGGGCCTAACACCTAGGAACAGTACCATGAACTTAGAATAGTAAAGACATACTTAAAATAACAGTTAAAGTTTCATATGCAACAAGTAGTCACTTAATTCAATCATAACCAGAGTTCTATAAATCCAAATGACTTGCAAGAGGACATTCTGGAAAGCTCATGAAATTCTCTACAATTCATTTGTAAACATCACAGCATGATTCTTACGTTAACCAAACTGAATTCCAGTAAATCTAGAATCTGTCCAGAATTGACAGGGTTACTAACTTAATTATTTAATGATGATGCAAAAGCCTAATTTGACCAAACAAAGTTTACCAACTTATTTCACACACCAGAGGAACACTAGAAAGTATAGTGCCAACTTCTAAATAAATTATTTATTACCCTTTTCTAATTTATTTAATTAATTAGGTGATTAAAGCAATATATAGTAAAACTATTCATAAAAATCTACAAAAATTACAGTAGCTATCTCATGCTGCACATAGACCATCATAAAAATTTCAAAGCCATAGGACCAACATAACTTGCTGTATCCAAAATAACAGATGACATGTCTAATTTGAGCGTAATTAGGAAACCCTAATGAAAAGTGTCAAGCCACAGATTTCACATTTTTCCTAATATCATTCTAGCATAAGAACCTTACTCACCCAATTTTACCTTCACTGGATCTATATAAAAATTATGAAAATTCACACAAGATCCACCCACTAATAAAAGGAAATTCTATAACTTAAAAACTACACATGCACTAGCTCTGAAATTTTAACCAGAGACTCTACTACACCAAAATAGAGGACCCACAAAATTTCATAATTTTTTGGACCACAGAAACTCAAGATAAAATTCAAACAAGTTTGCATGTACCCAAAAACACATTTCAAAGTCCTATTTAAATCATCAAAAATTTCTAAAATAAGTGCTCATATAATATTTTTGTTAAATACTAGACATTACTAGGAACTCAACAAAATTAGAACCACATCATTTGGATCTACCAACTAGGAGATACACATTTTTGAATCTATATGCCAAACTGTGAAATAAAACAAACAAACAAATAAGAAAACATTCACAGCCACAGCTGTTGGGCCGGCCCGAGGAACGGCGGCCCGCGAGCAACGCTGGCGCGGCCCAGACATTGGAGCGGCCCACGCTGGGCTCCCGCCTCAGCCACGGCGGCTGACAAGGCGGACCCACGCGACAGAGAGAGAGGAGCAGGGGAAGGAAGAAGACGACGGCGGGACTCGCCGTCGGCGGCTTCTCCGGTGAAACCAATGGCGTTACGGTGCTCACTACAGCAATGCGCAACTGGCTGTGCCCTTGATTGAAGCTTTTGGCGCGGCTACAGGGTCGACGACGAGCAATGGCGGCGCACGGCCGCGGCAGGGCCGGCTCCGACGACGCTACAGCGTCAAGGTTCCTAACGGTGACCCTACGGGCTCCGGTGGTACTCCTATGACCTAACGTGAGCCAGAGGAGGGAATGGAAGTACGCGAGGAGCGCTGGCTGCGAGAAGCGCTACTCCGGCGAGGTCCAACAAGGCGGTGGCGGGGAAAAGATCGGCGATTGACCCTTACCGATGCACGATCGACACGCGAACACGGTGGAAAAGGAAGAGGGGACCACGGCGGGGCTCTGGGTAAGCTGGGCAACGCGTTTTTGCCAAGACACGGGAGCTAGGCGAGGGCGAAGCTCCGGTGGCAATGGCGGGCGGCTTCGGGCTGCGCTGCGGGAGGCGAGAAATGACGAGGCCAGACGCGCACGACGAAGCAAATAGGCGAGCGGAGGGGCACGTGGCGTCTTCGTGGTAGCAATGGCCTGACGAGCTGGGGCGGCGCCGGCGTACGACCTCCACTTAGCGCGCGCGGCCAGACAGCGGTCGGCCACGACGGCCTGAACCCAAAACCCTGTAGCTCCGATTCAGTCGAACCTCAACGCCTGACAGCGTGATTTGGAGTCGATGGATCTCCGAATCCTTTGGTAATTAGCGCAAACCTCCAAAACGAAAGTTGAAGTACTATGTACCAGCTACAAAACTCCTTTAGAGATCAAAGTCTAATTCACAACAGATAGAGAGTAAAATCAAGCCAAAGTCGAGCCTGAAAAACTGGAAATGCATTAAACACTTAGAAAATTTTTAAGTGTAGAATCAGCCCTTGTTTCAGGCTTGTGGGCCCAATTTGAACATGTTCTACACATTTTCATGAGTTGGCTCCTAAACAAAGTTTGTTCCATATAAAATTTGCTACAACTTTGGTTTAGGTTGCTCAGACATGCAAACACTCTAAGTTGTACTTTTTAAACAGTCAAAGATAAGAGCTCTAGGGTCAACACAAGTCAACTATTACTTAGAAGTGTAATTAGGTAAGATGGTCAACATGAACATTGTTGCTAAAGACCTTCTAAGTGTAGCTAAGTTGTTTAAGAGGACATTTGGCACACATTTGCATAGCCCACACATGAGCACACACAATTGCTAGCATAAACCAAGCAGTTCAAATAGAAACACACATGAAATGATAATATTCATAATGATATGATGCTTATGAATGAGATGATGATGCTCATGCTCATATGATGCAAGTGTTTTAGTACAACCATAACACAGGGTGTTACAGCCCTCCCCCCTTATAAAAATCTCGCCCCGAGATTTGAAAAGCGTACCATTTTGAATAAAAGGTAGGGTATACATCCTTCAAATAATCTTCCCGTTCCCACGTTGCATCGCTCTCACTACCCTGGTTACTCCACATAACCTTGTAGAATTTAACCACACGATTCCGAGTTACTCTTTCTCTCGTGTCGATAACCCGCACTGGTCTTTCTTCATAGGATAAATCTGATCTCAACTTGACATCTCGAAGTGAAACTCTTTCCTCGGGAACACGGAGACATTTCTTCAATTGAGATACATGAAAAACATTGAAGATAGCTCTCATCTCGTAAGGTAACTCTATCTTGTAAGCTACATTCCCACTCTTCTCTATGATCGGATATGGACCTACATACCTAGGTGCAAGCTTTCTCTTTACTCCGAATCGCTGCACACCTTTCATCGGTGATACCTTCAGATAAACATGATCACCCACTTCAAACTCAATGGGCTTCCTTCTTTTATCCGCATAGCTTTTCTGCCTAGCTTGAGCGGCTTTCATATGCTTTTGGATAGTACGGACTTGTTGTTCAGCCTCTTCGACAAAATCAATACCGTAGTATCTTCTTTCTCCAGATTCAACCCAGTTCAAAGGAGTTCTACACTTGCGACCATACAATGCTTCGAACGGGGCCATCTTGATGCTTTCTTGATAACTATTATTATAGGAAAATTCAGCCAAGGGTAACCACTTATCCCATGAACCTTTGGATGATATGACACAAGCTCTTAACATGTCTTCCAATATTTGATTTACCCGCTCTGTCTGTCCGGAGGTTTGGGGATGATAAGCAGAACTTCTAACTAAGTTGGTTCCTATCATCTTATGCAGTTGTTCCCAAAAACGAGCGGTGAACTGAGGTCTCTGTCAGATACAATGGTTCTAGGAACACCATGGAGACGTACTATCTGGTTAAAATATAGCTCAGCATAGTCACTTGGCCGATAGTCAACCCTAACTGGTATGAAATGAGCAGACTTTGTTAAACGATCCACAATCACCCATATGGAATTAAAATTCTTTTGGGTAGGGGGAAGTCCAACAATAAAATCCATACTAATCTCTTCCCACTTCCATCCTGGTATAGACAATGGTTGGAGAAGTCCAGCAGGCTTCATATGAATTGCTTTGACTCTACAACAATTGTCGCACCTTGCAACATAAGCTACGATTTCTTTCTTCATCTTTGTCCACCAAAAGCGAGATTTCAAATCTTGATACATTTTACTACTTCCTGGGTGGATAGATAACTTGGATGAGTGAGCTTCTTCTAAGATTTGGTTTCTAAGCTCTTTGTCCTTCGGTACTACCAGTCTGTCCTTAAACCATAGAACACCCTTCTCATCAATGCGAAAGTGTTTTGTCTCTTGTTCCTTCATCTTTCTTTTGATGTGGAACACACCCACATCGGTTTTCTGAAGCTCGATGATCTTACTTTCTAGAGAGCAACTAAGGGTAATACTATGCAACACGGCAGGATGTAATAGATGCGCCAAATGATAATCTGCCTCCAAGAGAGAATTACAGTGAGATTTCCTACTCAAAGCATCGGCAACAACATTTGCTTTACCCGGATGATAATGAACTTCTAAGTTATAATCTTTAATCAACTCTAGCCATCTTCTCTGCCTCATGTTCAATTCTGGCTGAGTGAATATATACTTGAGACTTTTATGATCGGTATAAATATGGCACACGTTACCGAGCAAGTAATGCCTCCAAATCTTCAAAGCATGCACAACCGCAGCTAACTCAAGATCATGAGTTGGATAATTAGCTTCATGCTTCCTTAACTGACGTGAGGCATAGGCGATAACTCGACCTTCCTGCATAAGGACACATCCTAAACCGGTACCTGATGCGTCACAAAACACATCAAAAGGTCTCTCGATATCAGGTTGTGCCAACACAGGGGCTGAGGTTAACAAGGTCCTCAAAGTGCAAAAAGCAGTCTCACACTCTGGAGTCCAAACAAACTTTACATCTTTTTGGAGCAACCTGGTCATGGGCTTGGCGACCTTAGAGAAATCTGGGATGAATCGACGATAATACCCAGCCAAACCAAGGAAACTTCTTATCTCATGTACTGAAGTTGGTGCTTTCCAATTCATGACTTCTTGCACCTTGGACGGATCAACCGAAATCCCTTCATCGGACAACACATGACCTAAGAAAGGTACTTTCTTAAGCCAAAACTCACATTTACTGAACTTGGCATAAAGCTTATGCTCTCGTAGCCTGGATAAAACAACTCTCAGATGCTCGGCATGTTCTTTAGCATTTACAGAAAAGATTAAGATGTCATCAATGAAGACAACTACAAATTTGTCCAGTTCTTCCATGAACACAGAATTCATCAGATATACGAAGTATGCAGGAGCATTGGTCAGGCCGAAAGACATAACCAGATACTCATACAACCCGTATCTGGTGGAGAAAGCGGTCTTAGGCACATCCTCCGGTCTAATCTTTATCTGATGATAACCAGATCTCAAATCAATTTTTGAGAATACCTTTGCCTTAGACAACTGATCAAACAAAATATCAATGCGGGGCAATGGGTACTTGTTCTTGATTGTCACCGCATTGAGTGGACGATAATCCACACACATGCGCAATGACTTGTCCTTCTTCTTCACAAATATAGCAGGACAACTCCAGGGAGAAGCACTAGGTCGGATAAGACCTTTCTCTAACAGATCTTGCAACTGAACTTTAAGCTCTGCTAACTCATTAGGCGGCATCCTATAAGGCCTTCTAGAAATAGGTGCAGTGCCCGGCACTAACTCGATCTTGAATTCAATATCTCGATCCGGCGGTAAACCAGGTAGATCATCAGGAAAAACATCTGGAAATTCACACACTACTAGGACGTCCTCAATGCTCGGGGTCTGGATAGCATTAGCAGTGTTGTGGAGTTCTAGCTCTCTGGGAAGTGGCACAAGGAAGGCTTCATTGCTGATAGGATCCCTCAACATAATGATCCTAGTGGAAGTATCAATGAGCACTCCATGACCGCTCATCCACTTCATTCCCAAGATTACATCTATCCCTAATCCCGGTAGGACTACCACATCGGCCATAAACACTCGTCCCTCTATTTCAATCCTTACCCCCAGCACTATTTGATTGGTCGAAATATTACTTCCAGCTGCACTAATGCAATAACTACCCGTGGATACTGTAATTACCTTCTGATTGTATTTTGATGCAAAAGCTGGACTCATAAATGAATGCGAAGCACCAGAATCAAATAGTACAACTGCCGGATGGTGATTCACAAGAAACTTACCCACGGTGACCACCTCTCCTGAGGGTATCTCGGTCACGTTGGTGTAGTTAACATGTCCTTGACGAGCACCAGAATTCCCTTGCTTCTGATTGTTCTTCTGAGGATACGGACAATTCTTGGACCAATGACCTATCCTGCCACAATTCCAGCAGGGCCTATTAGCTGGCGGAACAAAAGAATTTCCAGGTCCTGTGGTACCCTTTGGAAGAGGTACAGTGAATGCCTTCTTGAACCCAGTCTTTGCCTGATTCTTCTTTTGTGGCGGCCGGTACCGAACGGCTGTAGTGGGTGGGCGAAACTGAGTCTTCGCTACTGGAGATCTAGCCTGAGAGACACCTGCCTCAAAGACCCTCTTGCGACTTTTGGAAGCAGCATAGACATTATCATTATTCTCTTGCGTAAGAGCATCACTTACGAACTCATTGAAAGTGATACTTTTGTTGTTCCCCATGGACTTCATCAGTTTGGGACTAAGCCCTCTTTTAAAGCTGGCGATTTTCTTTGCTTCTGAATCCACGAATTCTGGAGCATACCTTGCCAGATGGTTGAAGGCATGAAGATATTCAGTGAGTGTCTTGGTGCCCTGCACCAACTTCATAAACTCATTGTGCTTGATGGCCATCAACCCGGGAGGAATATAATGACTCTTGAAAGCCTCCTGGAATCGATTCCAAGTGATCTGGGCATTCTCTGGTAGGGTGGACCGGTAATGTCGCCACCATATACCTGCTGGTCCTTGTAGTTGATGCGAAGCATACTCCGCCTTCATCTGCTCTGTCACCCTGAGTAAACGGAACTTGTGCTCAAGCGTGTTTAGCCACTCTTCTGCTTGGAGCGGCTCTTCAGCTTCCTTGAAGACGGGTGGCTTGGTATCTTGGAATTCCTTGAAATCACTAAACTGGTTGGGCTCTGGTCCCTGTCGTTGATTACGGCCTTGGGCTTGATGCTGGGCCATGGTACGCATAGCATCACCCAACGCACGTTGACCTTCCACGAGCATAGCCAATAGATCAGACGGTGTGGGCGATGGTGGCGGTGGAAGATCGTCATCACCACTACCCCCACCACGGCCTGAACGCAGATTGCGCGACATCTGCAGAAGCGCATTTGTGAGTAATGATGGACGATGTCAGATATAATGCCGACGGATTGTAGAATTATGCCAAACTGAACTTATTGGAGAGATTAATTTCATACAATAAACAGAGGCACAATAATTCATCCTCATAACATCACCATACTTTACTCCGCACATTCATGCGATGCAGCCACTCATATGCCAAATTTTTGATCAACTTCAAGTTTCAGAAATTTCATCTAAGTATAACGAGACTACTCCAGGGCGGTAGTGCTAGTGCGGCCATCAGTAGTAGCATGGCAACTTGGGTGTGAGAGGATTACCTTACAGGATGAGAAACTATAACGGAATAATTAGATAAGGGAGGGAGTGATGCAAAAATGGAATGGCATGAGTAAACATGATGCATGCACGTTCCGTACGTCCTCACGAATCTTAAGAAAATTTAACATTCTAGCGACATAGACGGTGGCATACATACGTTCTCTCATATACGTATCTAGTCGAGCTACGCGTTGCGTTGTTAGTGTTCCTGCAGAAAATTTCATTGCATCCCATCCCAACAAAAGAAATAAGTATGCAATGAAAGCAGTAAACTAAGATACTTTCCATATATACATCCCCGGATATATATACTTCGGTATCCAAAGCTACCCGATTGATACACCCACAATTAAGTACCTTCATATGTACATGTGTGCAACATGTAAACATTCCGGTGACCAAAACTAACTCTCCCCTAGACCGACAGTTGGACGATCATGCTCTCACAACTCACTTTACCTGGGCGTAGAGGCAATTGATCCATACATTACCACCCAAACGGATGGCATCCATACAATAGCACGCCGTATGGACGACGAAATAAAATGAAAGCAATTACCCCCCAAAAGTCATTATTTAAATAAGCCACCTAAAAGTCCTTATTTGGGCATAGAGGATATGACAACTGGCACACCTAGATAAAATTTCAGATTTGAACACCTATATATGTAGCTATAAGTTGTCAAAACTGATTTTTACCAACAAAAGCTTTTGTTTTAAATACACATATGACATGTTTAATGTTGAATCTAGCTCTGATACCAGCTGTAACAGAACCGACCAATTTATAAGAGCACAAGTACAAAAGCAATCACTGGAGTGATCAAACCGTCATACTTGAACCCATATAAACCCGGTAGTCAACTGAAACCACGAAGGATTTCAGACCAACTTGCATACAACCAAGATCACAGTAATTCAACATAACAAGCCACATGTTACATCCATTTCACAAGTAGTTCATAAGTACCACATACATCAGAGTACACATAGTTATTACAAAACGAGTTCACAAATAGCGGAAGCAAATTAGTTTAACACCATCGCACACACTTAGTTCAAATACAAGCCAGTACCATAGTCATATCCAGCAAAAGCAGTAAGATGAGATAACATAGATGATCATGCCCATGATCTAGTCTTCATCCCCCGCAGGGTGGAGACAATACTTGCAGTAGCCGTTATATAGCACGTCATCTGCAACAAGGGGAAATAAACCCTGAGTACGAGAAGGTACTCAGCTAGACTTACCCGTCGGAAACCAGAAATAAATGACACCAAGGATTATGCAAGGCTTTATCGGTGGGTCTAGCTTGACAAGCATTTTGCAAAAACGCTTTAGTGATACGAGAGCATAATTAGATTTATGAGTAAGCAGCAATTTAACAATATTAACCTATCGACTAGATTAGCACCTGTACTAGAGCAAGCAATTGATTAACTCCAAACATTAGTAACCATATCCGGTATAATGTGGTATCATCATCATCAATTTAACCATCAAGTTCAATTAAGTGCATCTACGTTGCCGCTGCTCAGTCAAGTTCTCACTATCCGGGAGAGACGGCGATTCAAATCGATTCCTATCCAGCTGGAGGGGTATTCCTAACACAAACCCAGGCATACCTCGCGAAGGCAGCCTTAGGTCACCTTTGGTACATCTCAGGAATCGTGGCTCTGAGCAGCGCCACACCCTCAGGGAGTCCACTCTGCCAGGTGGTCAATCTCACCTCGGACTTATGCCAATAGCTCTCCGCACATCCTTACTACCACCAGGGTGCGCACTTTCACTTCTCGGTCTTCCGGCCTGAGTTGAGCTACTCGGCTTCGCGGTCGGAACGAGTTATCCGGCCAACTAAGTGATAGGCATGCGTTCAACATGACATGAGGACGTACAGCGAATCGGTCCTTAACCGACACAGACGGGGATAGATCCACAACCAAGACCTCCTTGCCTTGTTGCTTCTCTATCGACCTCCCGCCCGGTCACAATTCATTATTAACACATGGTTATTCTCCACGATAGCGATTATAGCCAATCGTGATCAGACATTTTTCTAATATGCAGGTGACAGGAAATCACCCGACTTTTACCGGTCTAAGCATGGCTAAGCTATGATTCGCTCCTGGACCTAAATAGGATTCAGGGTACGTATACTGGCCAAGGAATAGGTATATATGCAACAAGTGTTCGCATCCAATTCCTATCACTTAATGCATCAATAAATAAAGATACTCAAAGTAACCATTTTGAAAACATAGGAGTCTTAGAATGCTCCGGGGCTTGCCTTTCAGAAAAGATGAAGGTTGGTGATCGGGGCACTCAAGAACTTCTTCGTTGACTCCTTCTTCGGGGGCCTGCACCTCCTGCTCCTGAGCTTGCTGCTGCTCCTCCGGAAGTACTGGCTCGAATTCTAGAAGCGTAACTCCCTCCGGAACACCTATTGCATGCATATGCATAGTAAGAATCGTGCATGCACAAGAGATGGAAGATGATGATGGAATGTATAGCCATGTATGAATGGATCGTAGTAAGTGTTTACGAACGCATTACTGGACACTCGTTTACCGAGTAAGACTAGCCCTATTCAAATCACTTTAAGCATATTTCTAACTTAACTGAAAGAACAAGATTAACTTACCTAACTTGCATAACCTAAGATAAAGATGCTCATCTTCAGTTAAGGGCCTAACACCTAGGAACAGTACCATGAACTTAGAATAGTAAAGACATACTTAAAATAACAGTTAAAGTTTCATATGCAACAAGTAGTCACTTAATTCAATCATAACCAGAGTTCTATAAATCCAAATGACTTGCAAGAGGACATTCTGGAAAGCTCATGAAATTCTCTACAATTCATTTGTAAACATCACAGCATGATTCTTACGTTAACCAAACTGAATTCCAGTAAATCTAGAATCTGTCCAGAATTGACAGGGTTACTAACTTAATTATTTAATGATGATGCAAAAGCCTAATTTGACCAAACAAAGTTTACCAACTTGTTTCACACACCAGAGGAACACTAGAAAGTATAGTGCCAACTTCTAAATAAATTATTTATTACCCTTTTCTAATTTATTTAATTAATTAGGTGATTAAAGCAATATATAGTAAAACTATTCATAAAAATCTACAAAAATTACAGTAGCTATCTCATGCTGCACATAGACCATCATAAAAATTTCAAAGCCATAGGACCAACATAACTTGCTATATCCAAAATAACAGATGACATGTCTAATTTGAGCGTAATTAGGAAACCCTAATGAAAAGTGTCAAGCCACAGATTTCACATTTTTCCTAACATCATTCTAGCATAAGAACCTTACTCACCCAATTTTACCTTCACTGGATCTATATAAAAATTATGAAAATTCACACAAGATCCACCCACTAATAAAAGGAAATTCTATAACTTAAAAACTACACATGCACTAGCTCTGAAATTTTAACCAGAGACTCTACTACACCAAAATAGAGGACCCACAAAATTTCATAATTTTTTGGACCACAGAAACTCAAGATAAAATTCAAACAAGTTTGCATGTACCCAAAAACACATTTCAAAGTCCTATTTAAATCATCAAAAATTTCTAAAACAAGTGCTCATATAATATTTTTGTTAAATACTAGACATTACTAGGAACTCAACAAAATTAGAACCACATCATTTGGATCTACCAACTAGGAGATACACATTTTTGAATCTATATGCCAAACTGTGAAATAAAACAAACAAACAAATAAGAAAACATTCACAGCCACAGCTGTTGGGCCGGCCCGAGGAACGGCGGCCCGCGAGCGACGCTGGCGCGGCCCAGACATTGGAGCGGCCCACGCTGGGCTCCCGCCTCAGCCACGGCGGCTGACAAGGCGGACCCACGCGACAGAGAGAGAGGAGCAGGGGAAGGAAGAAGACGACGGCGGGACTCGCCGTCGGCGGCTTCTCCGGTGAAACCAACGGCGTTACGGTGCTCACTACAGCAATGCGCAACTGGCCGTGCCCTTGATTGAAGCTTTTGGTGCGGCTACAGGGTCGGCGACGAGCAATGGCGGCGCACGGCCGCGGCAGGGCCGGCTCCGACGACGCTACAGCGTCAAGGTTCCTAACGGTGACCCTACGGGCTCCGGTGGTACTCCTATGACCTAACGTGAGCCAGAGGAGGGAATGGAAGTACGCGTGGAGCGCTGGCTATGAGAAGCGCTACTCCAGCGAGGTCCAACAAGGCGGTGGCGGGGAAAAGATCGGCGATTGACCCTTACCGATGCACGATCGACACGCGAACACGGTGGAAAAGGAAGAGGGGACCACGGCGGGGCTCTGGGTAAGCTGGGCAACGCGTTTTTGCCAAGACACGGGAGCTAGGCGAGGGCGAAGCTCCGGCGGCAATGGCGGGCAGCTTCGGGCTGCGCTGCGGGAGGCGAGAAATGACGAGGCCAGACGCGCACGGCGAAGCAAATAGGCGAGCGGAGGGGCGCGTGGCGTCTTCGTGGTAGCAACGGCCTGACGAGCTGGGGCAGCGCCGGCGTACGGCCTCCACTTGGCGCGCGTGGCCAGACGGCGGTCGGCCATGACGGCCTGAACCCAAAACCCTGTAGCTCCGATTCAGTCGAACCTCAACGCCTGACAGCGTGATTTGGAGTCGATGGATCTCCGAATCCTTTGGTAATTAGCGCAAACCTCCAAAACGAAAGTTGAAGTACTATGTACCAGCTACAAAACTCCTTTAGAGATCAAAGTCTAATTCACAACAGATAGAGAGTAAAATCAAGCCAAAGTCGAGCCTGAAAAACTGGAAATGCATTAAACACTTAGAAAATTTTTAAGTGTAGAATCAGCCCTTGTTTCAGGCTTGTGGGCCCAATTTGAACATGTTCTACACATTTTCATGAGTTGGCTCCTAAACAAAGTTTGTTCCATATAAAATTTGCTACAACTTTGGTTTAGGTTGCTCAGACATGCAAACACTCTAAGTTGTACTTTTTAAACAGTCAAAGATAAGAGCTCTAGGGTCAACACAAGTCAACTATTACTTAGAAGTGTAATTAGGTAAGATGGTCAACATGAACATTGTTGCTAAAGACCTTCTAAGTGTAGCTAAGTTGTTTAAGAGGACATTTGGCACACATTTACATAGCCCACACATGAGCACACACAATTGCTAGCATAAACCAAGCAGTTCAAATAGAAACACACATGAAATGATAATATTCATAATGATATGATGCTTATGAATGAGATGATGATGCTCATGCTCATATGATGCAAGTGTTTTAGTACAACCATAACACAGGGTGTTACAGTCTCCACCACTTCAGGCCGTCGATTCATCGAAGTGCTTCACCAACCGTAACCCTAGCCCGGTTCTAAGGTTCCCTGCGTGACGTCTCTTCTTTTCTCGGTTCATCGGTTCATCAGATAGCAAGCCAGTCGCTTCAATTTTGTACCTACATTGCTTGCTCTCATAGGGTTTCACATCTTTTAGATATATCGTATTTACTTGTATATCCATCTATTCCATCGTGCAGCGAGTCAGTGCCGTTGAGGTGACAGGTGCAGTTATCAGTTAACTCGGAGCCAAGCTCGCGAGTACGGATTGAGGCCAAGCCTCGAAAGTGTCAGTGGATAGTTGATCTTGTTAGCGGCAGTTTTTTCTCTTGTCAGATCAGATGGTTCGCACCAACAATGTTGGTGGTGGTCCAGGAGATGACGATCGGAGGCCCCCACCTCGCTTGCCCACAGGAACCAAAGGCAAGGCGACGAAGTAGGTTACATCAAAGAAGTGCAAGTATCTTGATGCAGAGACAGCGAGAGCAGCAGCAGTAGCTGAGGCCACAGAGCGTGCCGAGAGAGGCGGTGCTCGCAGTGGTGTTGTCATTGTAGATCAGTAGCTTACACCAGCACAGAGGGCAGCAGTTGAGGAGGCTGAGCGTCTTCATGGTGGTCCACCTAGGACTATCATGATGGCAGGACATTGTCTGGCTATTGAGGAGCCTTAGCCTCAGGGGGAGTCCCAGCAAGAGCCACAACAGCAGCCCCCACCAGCAGAGCTTCAGCCAGCTCAGGAGACTCAGGAGGGCCAACAGACCGAGGAGACCGAGCAGGCACCCCAGCTACGCTGCTCTAGTCGTACCCGTGTTCCAGTCTCACCGAGGCCACCGACACAGCGGAGGGGATTGCGTCCACCACCTAGACCACAGGGTCTGCCTCTAGTGGTACATCTTGACTTGAGGGCGGCCACGGCCAAGCAGGTTCGGCAGCTGAGGTTTGTATAGTTTGAGGTGTGGTTTCCTCCAAGGAGGGATGAGAGAGCAGCAGAGGGTTTCTATACACCACTCTAGGAAGACTTCTACAATGCATATCTGAACAGTGGGGTAGTCTTTCGATCTTAGAGAGTCTACAGTATTGAGGCTATTGTGGCAGCAGCCGAAGAGCATATCCGTCCCTACTTATCATATTTGCCGGGGCTGATAGATCTGATTGGCTGGACAGGACTGTATGTACCATCTTGGGTTTGGCAGTTCTATGCCTCGCTCTATGTTGACTCGCAGCATAACTTCATTCACTTTGCATTCAGAGGCAGAGACTACAGGGTGATGAGTTTTAGGGCTAGGGAGATACTGAGGCTATAGGAGCAGCCTATCAGGTTACATGAGGTATGTTATGGACAGCAGGAGCCTCCCAGGCATCCTCATGGAGGTTTGGTGCCCCCTACCGATCTTGTGCGACATTACTTCAAGGAGCCCTTTGGTGAGGGGTCGAGGAGGAACCCCAGTGACCTTACTCCTACAGCTCGAGTGCTAGAGGCCATCATCAGGAGGACACTACTTCCCAGGTTGGGATACAGAGAGGGTCTGACTCGCCTACAGCTTTGGCTCCTCAATGCCCTGATGCAGCAGACAGTGTTCGATATTTGGGACCTCCTTCTATCAGAGATGGAGGATACTATAGCTGAGGGCTTCAAGGGTCACAGGCAGCTTCCATATGCACATTGGATCACATTCCTAATGCTCAAGGCTGTGCAGGTTAGGACCCCAGAGATGGTTGCCGAGTACAGAGGTGCCACCATAGAGTTTCTAGCTTATAACATAGCACATAGGATCAGGCATAGCACACCACAGGCACCCACTCAGCCTCACCGTCATCCAGATGTACCAGAGTCCGTAGCTCAGTAGGACAAGATTATCAGAGGTATAGCCACTACTGAGGAGGAGCAGCTTGAGGCTCAGGAGGAGAGGACCGAGTCTAGTGACAGTTCGGATGATGACTACCGACCTATTCCTCAGATGCCTCCACACAGACATGATGCAGAGGTCAACAGTTCTAGCTTAGCTCCACCTGCACCACAGATGGACCCTGCCTTGATTGCTATTCTTGAGCGGATGTAGTAGGATCAGGCACGACAGGCTCAGGAGACAGCTGTCAACTTTGCACAGTTTTAGGCTCGTCAGGACAAGTTCCAGTGACAGCAGCAGGTCCTCCAGCAGCAGCAGCAGCAGATGCATCAGCAGCAGTTACTCATGTAGCAGCAGCTTATGGGTTTTATGAAGCATGTAGTGACAGCTCTTAAGGCTCCACAGCCACAGCCTTCGCCCTAGCTTGCTCAGCCTGCCACCACTACAACAACTCTAGCAGTACAGCCCAGTGGGTTTCAGAGTCAGGGACAGCCTCTAGCTCAGTTTGCTTCACCTCCTGTATAGGTGTCCCAGTGGTTAGCCTCACCAGTGGTAGCCCCGTAGTTCACTCCACTTCAGACGGGCTTCACACCGGACCAGTCAGCCTCGCTATTTGTGCCTGACACGTCAGTCTCCAGGAGTCTTGGAGCTTCTTTCAGCGAGTTGATAGGCATGCCTACACCACCTCACATGTATGCTCTAGGTCCTTCTACTACAGCTCCCATCGCCATGACGACACAGAGGCTTCCTAGCTCAGTCGCATCATTAGATCCTACAGATGTACCAGCAGCGTCGCAGGCAGCACCTGCCCCAGCTCAGACCTAGACCGCTTCAGAGACACTTCCAGCCACAGAGGGTCAGTCAGTACAGAGCTCAGGGTCAGATGATGATGGCGCCTAGTTCCAGCTTGCCCCTTGTACCTCAGCGCCCGGCTCGTCCGTTGCAGCCCCGCCGACCGACCCTTAGCTTTTGGTGTTTGACGCCAAAGGGGGAGAGAGTTCGAGTATGTAGACTCAGGGGGAGCGACATTTAGGGGGAGCTAGTTATCTATTATTAGCTTATTATTGTCGGTGTTTTTGGACCGGCGGGTCCTCAACCAACTAGTGAAAATGTACTGCGTGCTCCTAATCCTGGATGGTGATGCAAAGAGACACAAGGTTTATACTGGTTCAGGTGATAGGTGCCCTACGTCCAGTCTGAGAGGTCGATCCTGTATTCCTTGCACCGAAATGCTCGTAGTAGGGGGTTACAAGCAGAGCGAGAGAGAGAGCTGGTCTCAGGTCTCGACGTAGAGTGGTGTGGGTTGCTTGAGATATTGATCTCAAGCAATAGGGAAATGTGCGCGTTACAGAGTGCCGAGTGTGTGTTTGTTTTCCTCATGAGCCCATATGTGCCTGAGTGTGTGCGAGCGTGGAAGTTCGCCTCTTTAGAAATAGCCCCAGTCCCTTCCTTTTATAGTTGAAGGGGGGACAGGGGTGATACATGTGCTAACTACGTGGCACCATGCGAACAGAAGCGGCATGTCTGAGCCCTGTAGCCTGTTACTGTGGTGGCATGGTCGATGGAGTGGTCCTGCCCTTAAAGTGCTGGAGCAACACACCGGTCACATCCGATCCTATGCGACGCGGGGGCTCCAGTGACAGCTTGACGTAGGGCCTAGCGGGCGACGTGCCGGTCGCTGTGTGTTGACCGCGTGAAATGCTGAGGCTCAGTTGGTGCCGAGGCTGAGCCATCACGGGGGCTCGGCGGGCGCGAATCCCCAGGTTGCCGAGACGCTGAGGTAGACTGCCGAGGCATGGAGGGAGCAGTTGATCCTATGCACTAATTCCGAGGCTACAGTGACCCAGACCTGACTCCCCACACCGCGTTGTTCCTAGAGCAGGGGTTAGGTAACACAGTGTAGTGCGAGCGCCGGTCATGGGCATAGTAACGAGCACAGTGTCCGGTAACCCCTGCTCTGTCCTGTCCTGGACGGTATGGTGCTGAAGTGACTTCCCGTCTCATCGGCCACTCTACCGTGTCGAGCCGTCGTCTGGCTGACGTCGTGGGAGTGGTTGGTCGCATTGATTGGGCGTGGCGTTCTGTCAGGGAGATCGGCCGAGGCGGAGATGACAGGGTTATTTGTCGAGCTGGCCTTGAGCGAGGTGGAGAATCGGTAACTCGTCCAAGGCCTTCCGGGTGGGGCCTTGGGTGAGTCGAAGAATTAGTTTCTCGTCTGAGGCCTTACGAGCTGGCCTCAAGCAAGATGGAGAATCGGTTTCTCGTCCGAGGCCTTACGAGCCAGCCTCGAGCGAGACAGAGAATCGGTAGGCCGTCCGAGGCCTCTCGTGCGAGGCCTCTAGCGAGGCGGAGAGTAGGTGGCCTCGGACGAGGCCGGGGTCTAGCCAATAGTTGTCTCTTGGCTTCGATTTTGACAGGGTTTAAGCGATTTTTTTGGTTTTCACTTAGGGGACCCCTTTTTATGGTACCCGAAAGTAGCCCCCGAGCCTTAGGGAGAGTGTGAGAACTCTCCTTGAGGTTTTGATGAGACTCGGCTCACGGTAGCTCCTGGCGGGATGGTGTTTCGTACTCGAGGCCTCAGTGGGTGCGCGCGAGCGCACCCACCCAGTGTAGCCCCTAAGGCCCTGGAGGAATGGATTGATTCCTTTAGGGGCTTTTCTTACATCGTGCGAGAGGTTTTATTGCGTTTACCGAGCCCATGAGTGCGAGTTTGGGTCGCTGAGCCTCGGTTTGGTTGTAGGAAGAGCCCCCGAGCCTCTACGCGGAGCAAGAGGCTATCAGAGGTTTCCCTGTCTTTTTTATGTGGCCCTCACGCATCCTTTTCGTTCGGAAGAAGGGGTGGAGGGTGCCATGCTACCCTCAGTGGGTGCGAGCAGTGACACCTCCAGCGAGCTGTTATCAGGTAAGTCCGAGTGGAGGCCCGTGCCCCATTCAATAGGGGTCGGCTAGCGGTCCAGAGACGCACTCCAAGAGTACTAGAGGGCTTCTCTAGTGGGTGCCGGGGCCGTTCGATGGGCCCCGGTGGCTCGGTGCCTCCCTACGGTGGGATCCCATTCAGAGACCTCCCTGCCGGTCTCAGACACAACTTAGGGCGTCCCAAGCAGTCTCCTGCTCGGGTCTCGGCCATGTGCGAGCTCGCCCATAGTTGTCCCTGACTCTGCTGCCCTGGGGCGGCTGTCGAAACCCTCGGGGGCCCAGCCTTCAAACCCCTGGACCGTAACGGGCTCGATGCCCTTTATCGTGTTTTTCTGAGCCTTCGAGTGTGAGCTTGGGTCGCTTGTCTTTGTCCTGGGTGCAGGAAGAGCCCCTGAGCCTCTGCACAGAGCGAGAGGGCGATCAGGGGTTCCCCTGGCTTTTCGTGCGTCCCTCGCATGTCCTTTTTGTTCGGACGGTGGGGTTGTTTGCCGAGCCCCCTCGGGTGCGAGCCTAGGTCGCGGGGTCTCGGCAAGGTTGCAGGAAGAGCCCCCTAGCCTCTGCTCAGAGTGAGAGTGCCGTCAGGGGTTCTCCTAGCTTTTTGTGTGACCCTCGCGCATCCCTTTCATTCGGAAGGAGGGGTTGTTTGCTGAGCCCCCTCGGGTGCGAGCCTAGGTCGCTGGGTCTCAGCAAGTTTGTAGGAAGAACCCCTAGCCTCTGCTCAGAGCGAGAGTGCCGTCAGGGGTTCTCCAAGCTTTTTGTGCGACCCTCACGCATCCTTTTCGTTCGGAACGAGGGGTTGTTTGCCGAGCCCCCTCGGGTGCGAGCCTGGGTCGCTGGGTCTTGGCAAGTTTGCAGGAAGAACCCCCTAGCCTCTGCTCGGAGCGAGAGTGCCATAAGGGGTTCCCTTGGCTTTTTGTGTGACCCTCACGCATCCTTTTCGTTCGGAAGGAGGGGTGGAATATGCCAGGCTACCCTCGGTGGGCGCGAGTGGTGACACTTCCGGTGAGCTATTATCGGGTAAGTCTGAGTGGAGGCCCATGCCCCATTTGATAGGGGTCAGCTAGCGGTCCGGAGACGCACTCCAAGAGTACCAGAGGGCTTCTCTAGTGGGTGTTGGGGCCGTTCGATGGGCCCCGGTGGCTCGGTGCCTCCCTACGGTGGGATCCCATTCGAAGACCTCCCTGCCGGTCTCGGATACGACTTAGGGCATCCCAAGCGTTTTGCTTGCTTGGGCCTCAGCCCCGTATGGGCTCACCCGTGGTCGTCCCTGACTCTGTTGCCCTGGGGTGGCTATCGAAACCCTCAAGGGCCTAGCCTTCAAACCCCTGGACCGTAACGGGCTCGGTGCCCAGTTCCTTCGTCTGAAAGGAATCGGGTGGGGGATATCCCCCCATTGGCTCGACAACGGCAGGCGCGCCTTTTGAGGCGATTTTCTCGGGGAGACGGAATGGCACCTACCGCTGTAGCGGCTTGGACGCAACGCCATGTCAGTGGATGGGACATAACTGTTCACGTGATTAATAAGGAAAAGTTGGGTGCTTGGGCGGTTAAATCGGATCTGGATTAACTATGCTAGATCTGAGGGAAACTTCCCCGATTTCGTCGCCCACCCATTTCGTGCCCTCCTGCATAAATACGTAATGAGCCTCACCCCTCTCCTCCTTACCTTGCCCGCATTTGCGTTTGGTGTCCTCGAGCCGTTGCTAGGAACAGAGAGCGCCGGGGAGAAGAAGGGAGAAGGGCGAGGGAGAGAGGGGGAGAGAGAGACTTGCCACCATAGTCGCATTCTCCACCGCACTCATGGCCGGCATTGTTGTCGTTGAGGCGGATCCTTGGGATCGGTCCGACATATCCATGGAGACGCTGTAGTTGCTCGTCGACAACGGCCTTCTCCGTCCGGTTACCGACCCCAACATGCCAGAGTGGATTGCTCCATCGGGCGAGCCGGAGCCAAGGCCACATGACGGCTACGTCATGAGCTTCGTGTCATTCCACGAGCGCGGTCTCGGCCTACCGGTGGACCAGTTCATGCGGGCGCTCCCGCACTACTACGGCGTGGAGCTCCACAACTTCAACCCCAACTCCATCACGTAGGCGGCCATCTTCATCACCGTCTACGAGGGGTACCTAGGGATTGCCCCCCATTGGGAGCTGTGGCTCCACCTCTTCCGGGCGGGGCACACCACCAAGCCGGTGGGCACGACGGGCACGAGGATGGCGGTGAGGGCCGGTGGCTGCACTCTCCAAGTGCGCCAGGATTGGCAGCACCTTTACATCCCGGCCCAGCTCGTGTTAACCAATCGCCGCTGGTATACCAGCTGGTTCTACCTTCGCAACGACGATGGCAGACTCCCCCCTATACCGGGCGGATCATGGAGAGCTGTCCGGAGAAGTGGAGGTACGGGGTCCCGAAGGAGATCAACCCAAGCTACAGCCGCTCCTAGAGGGCCTGGAGAGGCTGCGAAACCAAGGCCTTATGGTGGCTATGGTCGTGGTGGCCTTCCATCATCAGAGGGTGCTGCCTCTGATGGCTCAGCGGCGGCGCATATTTGACATGAGGCCGGATGAGACGATCAAGGGCATCCGGATGTCTGCCTTCTCCCTCTCTGACGAGGAGATCCTACAGTGGGTAAGGGAGATGGTGGAGGGGCGGCTGAAGGGCGATGGTCTGACCCCTATCGCGATGCGCCCGTCGTGGGGGTACCTTTCCCTGGTAAGTCACGCGCTGCTGTGGCCCCCGAGGCCTCCTCATTCCTTGCTATTTTCCGGTCCTTTATTCATGTTCGCCGTCCCTATAGGGGATGAGAGACGTGCGAGCCTCCCCGCCGCCCGTTCCCGAGGACGCAGAGCGGCGGCCGGTGAACCGGAAGCACACCGAGGCACAGAAGAGGCAGAAGGATGCCAAGGAGGCAAAGCGCACGAGGAAGATCCTTGCGCGCGAGGGGCTGGAGAAGCGCCACCGGCAGCAGAGGCAGGATGGTCTCCCGGTGGAGTCGTCTCCATCACCGTCACTGTCGACGGATGCTTCGGATGGAGATGACGAGAGCGAGATGGGGCGGGGTCCCTTGGACCATCTTCCAGACGTCGGGGAGACGATGCCCGGGGCATCGGCGAGCAGCCCGGTGCTCCTAGGAGGAGGAGGAGAGGACGCCTCAGGGCCGGCGATCGCCCGTCCTAGGGCTATGGCCGACACGCCCGAGGCACGGGCGTTGGGAAAACGCGCCGTCAGCCCGGTGGGCTTGATGGTGGAGGTGGAGCAGGTGGCGGCAGGGGCGACACAACTACCCCCGCCGAGGACCGAGGAGGTGCCAGAGTTCGGCGAGGGCCGGCTGGCGCTAGCGGATACGGAGGTCATGCCATCACCACCGCCACCGCCATTGCAGAGGCGGGTCGCAGTGCCGAAGCGATTGCACCCCCGCTTGAGGTGAGTGTTTTTTCAGTGGAGTTCATGTCGTTTCCTGCTCGCTTTATGGTCAGATGCTGACCAAGTGGGTGCTTTGCCTTTAGCCGGAAGCGTAAGGTGGAGGTGCCTGCCCCGGCGCCGCTTAAATCGCTCAAAGTGAGCACGGGCTCCACCGCTCATCAGGTGGTGGAGGCGCAGGCCGCCGTGCAGCGTGGTGGGCCGCCGTGCAGCGCGGTGGGGCGTCGGTGAGGGCTAGTCACCCTAGAGCAAGCGGGGGAGGAAACGCCTATGTCCCGTGAGGCCGAGGCCCATGAGTCAGATGGGGCCAAGGCGCCCTCAGTTGCTGAGGCCACCGAGGGTGGGACAGAGGCCCCCCGGACTTCTGAGGATGAGGTGACGGGGGCCGGGGCACCCAGGACCACCGAGGCCGATGTGGCGGGGACCAGAGCCCCCGAGACCACTAAGGCTGGGGTGGTGGGGACCGGAGCCCCCGAGACTGCTGAGGCCGGGGTGGCAGGAGCCGGCGTGAGCACAGCAAAGCCGGTGGCCTAGGAAGTGGAGGCGGAGGCGGGGCAAGCCCCAATGCCGTCGCCGGTCCAAGGCCCACCGCCATTGCAGGAGAGCACCCGGGAAGTGGAGGTCCATGCGATCTCTTCCGGCGATACTTCCTGGGCGAAGGAGGTGGTCGATGCTGAGGCGGCCGGCCCTATGGAGCAGCCGACTCTGACCTTGGGCAAGGGAAGCTCAACCCTTGTGCGGGTACGACCCGAGCCCTACGGGTGGGATCACCCACGTGTCTTATGGCAGAGCCGGGACGACCCCGAGGGGGAGCCTCTGTTCGCCCTTGAGGACGCGGCCGAGGGGGGGCGCTGGGGCACCTTCGAACAATATCGCCAGCTGGCGGAGCGGTCGCTGTGGACAGCGTTGTCCATCGTGGCTGACGATCTGCCCAGGGTTGCCTAGGTTCGCGCCTTCTTTTCTCATGTGGTGTCGTCCCTTTCTGAGTTTTCTTGCAGTGAATGACCCCTGTTTTGCCTATCTAGGAGCTTGAGACCCGATTCCTCGGGAAGTCATTGTTCCTCCAACGGGAGAGGGATGTCTGGGACTAGCTCCAGTGGTAGAAGTGCTTGCTCGCCGACACCAACGAGCTTCTGTCGGCGCAGAGCATGGAGGTGGAGGACCTCCGCCTTCGCGGTGCTGATATGAAGGCCGAGGCAGCGATAGCTCAGGAGCAGGTTGCCCCTTTGGTGGCGCGGGTCAAGGAGCTGGAGGAGGAGCTGACCCGGGTGGCCGATGATCGGGACACCTTCAGGTGCTAGGCTGAAGAAGTGACGACCTCTGCCAAGGCCCTTACTAGGCAGCTAGGGGCAGAGCAGGGTGCACACCAGCTAGCAAAAGGCACCCTGGCAGAGGCCCTCAAGGTAGCCGAGACCTCCCAGACCGAGGTTGTGGTCTGGAAGGGAAAGGTGGAGGGTGAGTCCTGTTGTCCTTGTTCCATTTGTTTCTCTTGCGTTCGACTCCTAACTCCCTAGTGTGGTGCAGAGTTGGAGTAGGAGGCTTCTAGGGCAGTCGAGGCTTCCTGGGTTGAGGTCCAGGGCTGGAAGGAGAAAGCCGAGGGCTCTCAGGTCGAGGCCCAGTGCTGGAAGGAGAAAGCCGAGGCCTCTCGGGTCGAGGTCTAGTGCTAGAAGGAGAAAGCTGAGGGTGAGTCCCATAGGCCTCCACCCCCATTTGGCTTGTTTTCCTTTGTGCTTAACCCCATTCTGTTTGTTTTGGCGTAGAGTTGGGGAAGGAGGTCACCTGGGTCGCTGAGGCTTCCGTCGCGGTGCAGGTGGTGCTCGATGCCGAGATCGGGGAGCACAACACGCTGCAAAGTGCCGTCCGTACCATGTGCGAGGCCCTAGAGGCTGAGGGGGCCTAGTTGGGCAGTTCCCTTAGGAGCCGCTTGGTCACGTTGAGCGACCAAGTGCGTGAGCGACTTCGGGGGGCGCTGCACGCGGGCATTAAATGTGTCCTAGCCATCGTCTCCTCACACTACTTCGACGTTGACCTCGAGGCCGTCAGTGATAGCTACGTCTTGCTAGAGGACGACGAGGAGGCCGACGAGGAGGTCGCGAAGCTGATGGAGGCGGCTGAGGGCCCCGGCACAGCGCTGGCCAAGCTGTTCGAAGAGGAGGTGGTCCCCCCACGCCGTCCGCCGATGCTGGAGACCCTGAGCCTTGATCTGGGCCCATAAGGCCATGTAAATAAATTAGGGATTATGTTACCGTATCACAACGCTGGTGGCCGTCGAGGCCTTTTTAAAGTACTCATGCGTCTATGCTTCTTAATCGTTTTTTATTGTATTTTCGAGCCTCTGCCCTCTGTCTCATTTCTGAACAAATCTCTTGCAAAAAACTTCCTCAGAGCCTAAGCTACCCCTCGGGTAAAAGGTGGTGAGGGAGTGCCGTAGCCCGGAGGCGTAGGCCATCTCATGACTCAAATGGCCTTTTGGCCTTAAGACAGTCTTTCGGTCCTTAGGTTTTTTACAATCGATTTGTTAGAGCACGCTAGAGAGTTTGGCGTAGAATTTTTTTCGAAAAACGACTAAAAAATGGTGCGTGGGACTTAGGGGGGAGTCCCCCCTTCTTTCTAGCCCTCGAGGGAGGCTCGGTTCTGCAGAGGCAGAGTCTGTTTCGTTCGAGCCCCGCAGTGGGCACCTCTGCAGAGGCGGAGCCGAGTCTCCCTAATGAAGTTATCGTATCGATGAGGCCCTTGATGGGCCCGGGGGGTTTCTCAAAAAATTAGGACAACTAAAGAACGCTTCTTAATTATATTTCGAGAAACAATGTGTACAATGCTTGGAAATTTAAGGGTAAAAGCGACGTAGATGTTCTATGTTCCAAGCGTTGGTAAGGATTTCGCCCTTCTCGTTGGCTAGCTTGTAGGTTCTGGGCTTCAGCACTTGGGCGACGATGTATGGTCCTTCCCATGGCGGGGTTAGCTTGTGGCGGCCCTTGTTGCTCTGCCTTAGCCTCAGCACCAGGTCGCCCACTTTCAGGTCTCGGCTTCGAATGCGCCGGGCTTGATAGCGTCATAGGGCTTGCTAGTACTTGGCCGAATGTAGTAGCGCAACGTCTCAAGCTTCCTCCAGTTGGTCGAGGGTGTCTTCGCGGGCGGTGCGGTTGCTTTGCTCGTTATAGGTCTGTAGCCTCGGGGAACCGTACTCCAAGTCAGTGGAGAGGATGGCCTCGGCTCCGTAGACTAGGAAGAACGGGGTAAACCCTATGGCTTGGCTCGAGGTGTTCCTCAGGCTCCAGATTACCGACGGGAGTTCGGCGAGCCATTTCTTGCCAAATTTCTTCAACCGGTTGTATATTCTTGGCTTGAGGCCTTGTAGGATCATGCCATTAGCACGCTCTACTTGGCCATTTGTCCTAGGATGTCCCATGGCCGACCAGGCCACACGGATGTGGTGGTTGTCGCAGAACATTAGGAATTTGTGGCTGGTGAACTGTGTCCCATTGTCGGTGATGATGGTGTTCGGAACCCTGAACCTGTGGGTGATATCGGTGTAGAACAGCACCGCTTGCTTGGATTTGATTCGGTTGATCGGACGAGCCTCGATCCACTTGGAGAACTTATCGATTGCTACCAGCAGATGGGTGTAGCCCCCGAGAGCCTTCTGCAGAGGCCCAACCATGTCAAGCCCCGACACAGCAAACGGCCATGTGATGGGGATGGTTTGAAGAGCTTGGGCCGGGAGATGCGTCTGCCGCGCGTAATACTGGCATCCCTCGCAGGAACGTACTAGCTTGGTGGCATCAGCGACAGTCGTTGGCCAGTAGAACCCTTGGCGAAAAGCATTTCCGACGAGCGTCCAAGGCACCGTAATGTGCCCGCAGGCCCCCATGGGCAGGTCCCAAAGTAGGGCTTGACCTGCCTCGGTAGTGATGCATCGTTGGAGGACACCAGATGGGCTTCGCCTGTACAATTCGCCGTCGCTGAGAACGTAAGTCTTGGCTCACCGAGCAAGCCATCGGGCTTTGGTCCTGTCAGCGGGAAGCTCTCCTCAGACGAGGCAATCAAGGAACGGGACTCGCCAGTCCGTGTCCTAGTTGGCCTCGGGAGGCTCCGTGTTGACTTCCATGACCTTAGGCTCGGCCGAAGGAGTCTCAGCGATAGAGGGGGCCTCGAGCCCTGCGGTGGGCTCGACCGGTGGGCCCTCTTCCGCTGCCGAGGCGTGGTCGATGGAAGGCTTGTGAAGGTCCCTGGCAAAGACGTTTGGGGGGACCGAGGCCCACGCCGATGCCATCTTTGCCAGTTCATCTGTGACCTCATTGAATTTGCGCACGATGTGGTTGAGTTCGAGACTGTCGAACTTGTCTTCAAGGCGACGTACCAGCTTGTAGTACGCCACCATTTTGGGGTCATGGCAGTTCGACTCCTTCATCACTTGATCGACAACGAGCTACGAATCACCCCGTACATCGAGACACCATACTCCAAGTTCGATGGCGATCTGCAAGCCATTGATGAGGGCTTCATACTCAGCTGCATTGTTGGAGGCAGCGAAGTGGAGCCGAATCATGTAGCACATGTGTACTCTGAGGGGCGAGACAAAGAGCAGGCCCGCGCCTACCCCGGTCTTCATCAGGAACCCGTCGAAGTACATGGTCCAGTATTCCGCCTAGACTTGGGCAGGTGGCAGTTGTGTGTTAGTCCATTCTGCCACGAAATTGGCCAAGACCTGAGATTTAATTGCTTTCCAAGGCACAAAAGACAGGGCTTCCCCCATGAGTTCGACGGCCCACTTAGCTATCCTACCCGAGGCCTCCCGGTTATGGATTATCTCCCCCAGGGGGAAAGATGACACCACAGTGACCGGGTGGGACTCGAAGTAGTGACACAGCTTGCGTCGAGCCAAGACTATGGCATAGATTAGTTTCTGGATGTGGGGGTAGCGCGTCTTGGTCTCGGAGAGCACTTCACTGATGAAGTAAACCGGTCGCTGGATGAGTAGAGCATGCCCTTCTTCCTGCCTCTCGACCACCACTGCCGTGCTGGCCACTTGGGTCGTTGCGGCGACATAGAGTAAGAGGGCCTCACCCATGGCTGGTGGTACCAGGATGGGAGGATTGGTGAGCAATGCCTTGAGCTTGGCGAGGGCTTCTTCGGCCTCGGGGGTCCAAGAAGGGCATTCCAATTTCCTCAAGAGGTGGTACAGGGTAAGCCTTTTTCGCCAAGGCGTGAGATGAAGCGGCTCAGGGCCACAAGGCATCCCACAACCCTCTATACTCCCTTGAGGTCTCGGATTGGCCCCATGTTGGTTACGGCCGAGACCTTCTCTGGGTTGGCCTCGATGTCGCGTTTTGAGACTATGAATCCTAAGAGCATGCCTCAGGGGACCTCGAAGACACACTTCTCAGGGTTGAGCCTGATGCCCTTTTCTCTGAGGCATCTGAAGGCTATTTCCAAGTCGCTGACGAGATCACTGGCCTTCCTGGACTTGGCCACGATGTCGTCTACGTAGGCCTCAATGGTCCGCCTGATGTGCTCGCCAAAAACATGGGTCATGCACCGCTGGTATGTGGCCCCTACATTTCTGAGGCCGAACGGCATAGTCACATAGCAGTACATGCCAAACGGTGTGATGAAAGAAGTCGTGAGCTGGTCAGATTCTTTCATCTTGATCTGATGATAACTGGAATACGCATCAAGGAAGGATAGGGTTTCACATCCCGCAGTGGAGTCAATGATTTGGTCGATTCGAGGTAATGGGAAAGGGACTTTTGGACATGCTTTGTTTAGACCGGTGTAGTCTACACACATTCTCCACTTCCCATTTTTCTTCTTAACTAATACAGGATTAGCTAACCACTCAGGATGGGACACTTCTTTGATGAATCCAGCTGCCAAAAGCTTCTGCACCTCCTCGCCGATGGCCCTGCGCTTTTCCTCGTTGAATCTACGCAGGCACTGCTTCACTGGCCTGGAGCCGGCCCAGATGTCTAAGGTGTGCTCGGCGACCTCCCTCGGTATGCCCGGCATGTCTGAGGGACTCCACGCGAACATATCAACATTCACGCGAAGAAAGTCGATGAGCACGGCTTCCTATTTGATGTCGAGGGTGGCGCTGATCCTCAGTGCCCGGTCGTCGGGGCAGGTGGGGTCGACCGGGACGAGTTTAACGGCCTCCGCGGGCTCGAAAGTCCCGGCGTGACGCTTGGAGTTGGGTACCTCTCTACCGAGTTGGTCGAGGTTGATGATGAGGGTCTCGGCCTCTATGATAGCCTCGGCGTACTCGATGCACTCGACGTCGCAGTCGTATGCATGCTTGTACGTGGACTCGATAGTGATGACGCCGTTGGGGCCTGGCATCTTGAGCTTAAGGTATGTGTAGTTGGGGACCGCCATGAACTTGGCGTAGCACGACCGCCCCAAGATGGCATGGTAGGTTCCCTTGAACCCAACCACCTCAAAGGTGAGGACCTCCTTGCGGTAGTTGGAGGGAGTACCGAAGCAGACGGGCAGGTGGATGCGCCCGAGGGGCCGCGTACGTTTCCCTGGCACAATGCCATGGAAAGGTGCGGCGTCACCCTGGAGCTACGACTAGTCGAGCTCTAGGAGCTCCAGGGTATTGGCGTAGAGGATGTTGAGGCCGCTACCTCCATCCATCAATACCTTAGTGAGCCGAGTGTTACCGATGATGGGGTGGACGACAAGTGGGTACTGCCCGGGGTTCGGGACATAATCGGGATGGTCGTTCCGGTCGAAGGTGATCACCTCCCGAGACCAGTTGAGGTACCAGGGAGCGGCCACCTTTACCGAGAAGACCTCCCAGCGCTCCCTCTTTCACTAGTGTGCCGTGAGGCATGCTGAAGGCCCGCTGAAGATCATGAAGGCGTTGTGCACCTCGAGGAACCCGTCGTCCTTATCGTCGTCCCTGTCGCCAGCACCCCTCCTCTTGGCATCATCGTCGGGGAGCCCGAGCTTGGCATAGTAGCGCTGTAGCATGGTGCACTCTTCGAGGGCATGCTTCACCGGGCCCTGGTGGTACGGGCAGGGTTTTTTAAGCATATCATCGAAGAGCCCGGGGCCCCTAGGGCCTCGGGGATTCTTGCGCTCTACGGCCACGACTAGGCCGGACTCGAGGACTTCCTGCTTCCCCTGGCGACCCTTCTTTTTCTTGGGGAGGTGGGGAGCAGAGGCGCCAGGGGCCTCATCCCTCTGCTTCCCCTTGGCGTCGTTGTCGGGGAAGATGGCCCCAACGGCCTCTTCACCTGAGGCGAAGTTGGTGGCGATGTCGAGGAGCGCAGCCACCGAGGTTGGCACGTTCCGGCCCAACTCTCGGACCAGGTCTCGATAGGTGGTGCCAGAGAGGAAAGCCTGGACAATCTCTGAGTCGCCGACGCTTGGCAACTCGATGCATTTCTTGGAGAAGCGCCAGATGAAGTCTCGGAGAGACTCGTCCGGCACCTGGCAACAACTCTTGAGGTCCCAGGAGTTCCCAGGGTGCACGTATGTGCCCTGAAAGTTCCCGACGAAGACCCTTACCAAATCATGCCAGTCATGGATCTGCGAGGGAGGGAGGTGTTCGAGCCAGGCTCGCGCCGAGTCTAACAGGAACAACGGGAGGTTGCGAATGATGAGCAGGTCATCGTCCGCGCCGCCTAGCTGACAAGCCAGGCGGTAATCAGCCAGCCAAAGTTCGGGATTGGTCTCGCCGCTATACTTCGTGAGGTTGGCCAGTTGCCGAAACCAGTCTGGGAAATGAGCAACGCGAATGGCTTTGCTAAAGACTCAAGGACCAGGTGGCTCAGGAGAAGGACTGCGGTCCTCCCCGCTGTCGTAGCGGCCACCTCGGTGCGGATGGTAGCCTCAGGCGGGCCCCTCGCTGTCATGGCACCATCGCCTGCCGACCACCTCATGGTCACCCTACGCCTCACGTCGGTTGCCGAGGCGGTTGTGCCGCAAGGGGACCCTGTTGGCTATTGGTGCCTGAGCGGGCTCAGAATGAACCGAGGCCTCCCTATCCTGCCGAGGCGATGCCGTGGGAAGTTCCGAGGCGCCACCACGCCGTCGAGAGGCAGAACTTTTGGCCTGCTGCACCGCGGTGGTCTCGAGGAGATCCCGGAGCTCACCGCGGACCCGTCGCCCCTCCGTGGTAGAGGGCTTGGGCATTGTTCGGACTAGCATCGCCGCATCCATGACGTTCTAGCTAGTGCGATTGAAGATTGGGGGTTGCTCACCCCCTTCGTCGTCGTTGATGCGGTGGTGAACATCGCAGGCCCTCCACCGGGCTCCTCCACCATCATCGTGGCCTCGTTGCTCCTGCTCGAGAGTGTCTCGAAGCTGTTGCAGAAGGAGTCGGTCCTGTTCGACCTTGGCCTGAAGCTCATGGAGCTGCTCCAGGTCTGGGCATAGAAGTTGTGCGGGGGCAGGGTTCTCGTTCCGCGCGGCCTGTGGGACAACGCGTGGAGGTGTGGCGTCGCCTACCCCCTGGCGAGGTAGGGAACGGTTGCCTGCCCCTTCATCCTCATCGCTAGTGCTCGGCATCCCGAGTTCGATGTGGAAGCATTCGCGAGTGGGGTCATAAGTGCCTTCGTCGTCAGAGTCAGAGTAGCCGAAGCAGTAGTCGCTCGCGGCTAGGAAGCGGCGCATGGCTTTAGGGTCGTGAAGTCCAAAGAAGTCTGCCCCAGCCCACGCCTCGTCCTCCTCCGAGGAGTCAGCGTGGGTGTGGGTTGAAGTCGTGGTGTCGAAGTCGAGGGCAAAGCGTTGGTGGTGTCCTGAGGGTTCTACATGAGCAGAAGCATAGGCGGAAGCATAGGTGGCAGCGGCATTTCTCAACCCGAAGGGGTACGGGGATGGTGCCATCGACAGGCTTTGCTCCGCCGAAGTCGACCCCTCAGGAGGCGGCGGGGCAGAGCTTGATGACGGGGCATCGCCGCATGCCATCGGCATCTTTCCCTTGTCCAGCCTCAGGCTAGACAGGTCCCCAACCAGGGACCCTATGCCAACAGCTGGGCATGGGATACCAGCGGAACGCGGTGCGTCGCCATGAGCTCATACGGTGTCGGGGTGGCCCCGCTCATATCGTGCTTGGCGAGCGCGACGAGAGCGGTCGCCCAGACGCCATATGCGCCTGGGCTGTGGGTGTGTGATGTCGTCGTCGGTCGGTGGGGCTCGGGGTGTGAGGAGTACCATATCGTACTCACATCCTAGAGACATGAACTCTAGGCTTCCGAACCAGATCACTGTGCCGAGACGCAGTGGTCGTACAGGGTCTACCATCCAGAAGTCGTTAGGATGATGAAGCTGATACGTAGAGGCCCCTACCTGGTACGCCAACTGTTGGTGTTTTTGGACCGGCGGGTCCTCAACCAACTAGTGAAAATGTACTGTGTGCTCCTAATCCCGGATGGTGATGCAAAGAGACACAAGGTTTATACTGGTTCAGGCGATAGGTGCCCTACGTCTAGTCTGAGAGGTCGATCCTATATTCCTTGCATCGAAATGCTTGTAGTAGGGGGTTACAAGCAGAGCGAGAGAGAGAGCTGGTCTCAGGTCTCGGCGTAGAACGGTGTGGGTTGCTTGAGATGTTGATCTCAAGCAACGGGGAAATGTGCGCGTTACAGAGTGCCGAGTGTGTGTTCGTCTTCCTCGTGAGCCCGTATGTGCCTGAGTGTGTGCGAGCGTGGAAGTCCGCCTCTTTAGAAACAGCCCTAGTCCCTTCCTTTTATAGTTGAAGGGGGACAGGGGTGATACATGTGCTAACTACGTGGCGTCATGCAAACAGAAGTGGCATGTCCGAGCCCTGTAGCCTGTTACTGTGGCGGCATGGTCGATGGAGTGGTCCTGCCCTTGAAGTGCTAGAGCAACGCACCAGTCACATCCGATCCTATGCGACGCGGGGGCTCCAGTGACAGCTTGACGTAGGGCCTGGCGGGTGACGTGCCGGTCGCTGTGTGTTGACCGCGCGAAATGCCGAGGCTCAGTTGGTGCCGAGGCCGAGCCATCGCGGGGGCTCGGCGGGCGTGAATCCCCAGGTTGCCGAGACCCTAAGGTAGACTACCGAGGCATGGAGGGAGCAGTTGATCTTGTGCACTGATTCCGAGGCTACAGTGACCCAAACCTGACTCCCCATGCCACATTGTTCCTGGAGCAGGGGTTAGGTAACACAGTGCAGTGCGCGCTGGTCGTGGGCACAGTACCGAGCACAGTGTCCAGTAACCCCTGCTCTGTCCTGTCCTAGACGGTATGGTGCTGATGCGACTTCCCGTCTCGTCGGCTACTCTGCCGTGTCGAGCCGTCGTCCGACTGACATCGTGGGAGTGGTTGGTCGCATTGATTGGGCATGGCGTTCTGTCAGGGAGATCGGCCGAGGCGAAGGCGACGGGGTTGTTTGTCGAGCTGGCCTTGAGCAAGGCGGAGAATTGGTAACTCGTCCGAGGCCTTCTGGGTGGGGCCTCGGGCGAGTCGGAGAATCGATTTCTCATCCGAGGCCTTACGAGCCGGCCTCGAGCGAGACGGAGAATCGGTTTCCCGTCCGAGGCCTTACGAGCCGGCCTCGAGCGAGATGGAGAATCGGTAGGCCGTCCGAGGCCTCTCGTGCGAGGCCTCTAGCGAGGCGGAGAGTAGGTGGCCTCGGACGAGGCCGGGGTCTAGCCAATAGTTGTCTCTTAGCTTCGATTTTGACAGGGTTTAAGCGATTTTTTTGGTTTTCGCTTAGGGGACCCCTTTTTATGGTACCCGACAATTATCTATTACATTTGGAGTTTCTATGTGTGTGATACATTATGCATCCATGTTTACTATTATATCTATGTGATAGTGATATCTACGTGATTGTGATATATGACATGTGTGCTCTCTACTTTGAATCCCTTTATATGTCATATCACTTGTGAAGTGCTCATTTGCTTTGCTTCCGCGTTTGTACTCTGATGCAAATGAGCTTTACTACTTGTACTCATGCTTATTTCATATCTTATGAGTACATCGTGTTTGCTTGGGTCATATAAGTTTGCTTAACCATTTGGTTTCTATTGACAAAAGCTTATATGAACCAAGCATAACAAAAACCTCACTCTTTTACATACTCGAGGTGGTATTGTCATCAATCACCAAAAAGGGGGAGATTGAAAGCATCTAGGCCCCTTGTTGGGTTTCGGTGATTAATGACAATACAAGATTACTATGACTAACGTGTGTTTTGCAGAGGCAATTAAGTTAGGTCATGGTAATGAAGATCAATTGGGCAATCAAGGTGGTCATGCCCCTACGATGGAAATCATTTCGGTTTTCAAAGGATGGACGACAAGGTTAAGGATGACTAGTTCTAAGTGTCGATTTGAGTTGGAGTGACACTTAGAGTAGTTCAGGACTTTGTTTTTCCTTTGGTCGTACTATTAAGGGGGGTATGGACGGGTAGCTTGACCTAGATGAGTCTAGTGAGTTAGGTGTGGTGCACACTTGTTAAAACTAGCACTAGGTAGCTCCACAACAGCCCTATGATCCTATGGAGCAAACTTCATTCACATATGTTCGAGAGTTGGAAGTGAATGGAGGGTCAAATGCTGACCAGACGCTGGCTCCGGTGCGACCGGACGCTGGCCGCAGGGTCCGGTCAGTTCATTTGATCAAGGTGTTTGCGTTCGGTGCGACTGGACGCTGGAGTGGTCAAGTGACCGGACGCTGAGAGGCAGCGTTCGGTCGACTCCAGTAAGGTTCCAGAGAAGGAAATCTACGACCGGACGCGTCCGGTCAATACTGACCGGACCTTGAAAAATCCAGCGTCAAGAATCATTAGTGGTGATTGGGATTCATGAATACAAGAGAGTAGCCTCATTAGTGAATCAAGAGTAGCAAAGTGTGCATCCACCGTTCTCATTAGGCTTCGAGTGGTCAAGTGAGAGTTCGTGCTTGTTACTCTTGGTGATCACCATCACCTAGACGGCTTAGTGGTGATTGGGAGCTTGGTGATCACCCGGCGGAGCTTGTGGGTGACCCAACTCAAGTTGTGAGCGGTTTTGGGTGATTCGCCGCGACGAAGTGTCGAAGAATCAACCCGTAGAGAGCACTTGATCCTTGCGCGGATCAAGGGGGAGCTACACACTTGCGCGGGTGCTCCAACGAGGACTAGTGGGGAGTGGCGACTCTCCGATACCTCGGTAAAACATCGCCGCGTTCCTCTCTCTCTATTTACTTTGAGCATTTACTTTGAGCATTTACTTTGAGCAATTCAATACTTGTCTTTACATTCATAGAATTGCCATGCTAGAGTAAGTTTGGAACATATGATGCAAGTCCGTTGTGCGTTAGATTAATAGAAACACTTTTCTAGGCACAAGGGGTTAATTGGGCTAACCGTAGGATTTAATTATTGCAAGAAAATTTAGAATTAGCCCAATTCACCACCCCTCTTGGGCATCTTGATCCTTTCAAGTCGGAACAGTATTTTTCTCTCACAACAAAACAGCCGGAACAATGTTTCGGCTTATTTTTTCAGCGAAGCGAACGGGGCCTTAGCATGTTCAGAATGGTTTTTAGGAACATGCATCTTGAATCCTCTTCGATTGGGAATCGTAAAACATACACACCAATCGCTTATGATTTTGAGTATTTGACCATGGCGTAGCGGGTGCAGCGCATGATGGACCCGCCGAAGGCGCGAATTCTTTCTTCTATATTTTCCTCTTCGTTTCTCATTCTTCTTTTCTTCTCTCTTTTCACGGTACAATCCTATCGATTTGCTTCAAACCTGCATCATGCCGGCATACTATGAACAAAATTATGTTCGAGTATCCAAGTTAACTACAAAACTTATTAAACGAGATATCTAAAACCTTTTTGGTACTATAAGCTGTGGTTTAGTAAGTTTTTTTTTGTTTGAAAACTTAGTTGATTGAGCTGTTCCAAAAAAAATGTCTTGTGCAAATACATAGTTGAGCAAGTTGTTTTGAAAACTTTTTTCACACAAGTTTTGTCCAAAGATATTGAAGAAAAAACACTTATAAAATGTTCTTATAAGTCATGATTTATTTTATGAAAAACTAATGCCGAGAAGTTGTCCCGAGAAATTTATCTGGGAAAAGTTATGTGCAAATTAACTTATGCGCACAAATTCCTTGGTAAAGTCGTGTATACAAGTTTATGCGCAAAAATTGAAGTTTATAACTTTCAAAAATGCAAACCTGTAGAAATGGAAATTTCCATTCCACTAAGAAAAAGAATGCGGAATCAGGAATCGCTCATTCTTTTCGGCCCAAGAGCACGCGTTTTTGCTAGGCCTTAGGAGTCTGGCCCTGGTTCTTGGCCTAGGCGCCGAGCAGATCAAGATCAGGACCTGCACGGCTGCACCTGCCTCTGACTGAAGGCGATGCAACTGTTATTCCACGATACTAATCATCAGTTCTCAAAGCTAAAGATGGAAACACCAAACATGATCGCTGATCGGCAGCATGTCGACGTATATTTACTGAGTCCACAAAACAACGACATGGTCCATAGCAATTACCAACCAGCCAAGCTTAACACATGAAGCTGAGAGAATCAGTCAATCAATAACTCATGGGGTACCCCAAGCACAATGTCACATGGAAATGGAGACCCTAACAGCGATCACGGAGCTGCTAGTCGCAGTGCGCAGAAAGCTTTGCACTTGAACTTAATATGTCACTGTTCTCATCAAGGCAGAGGGAGGCTTCCCTTCTGGTTCCATGTGTGGGAGTACCAATGATAATGGAAGCCCTTGGCCTGCACTATGAGTACCTTGACCAGCTTCCGTCACTGGTCCTATGGAAGACTCGGGGCTTGTGTTTTGGGAATGTTTCTTCCCAGTCCGGGTTATTGATCAAATATTTCCAGATCCTACAACAAGAAAAAAAATACAGAGAATTCTGAGAATGATAGTTGTAAGTCATAAATTAGTTTGACAGTCTACAAAAGAATAGGGAAATCTACACTGCAGAGACACAAACCTTCTTTCATTTTCCACAAAGTAAGGTGGTTCTGCAGCTGGAGAGGTGGAGCATTGCAACAGGACTTCAGAGTCCGAAAGCTGGTTAAGTGAGGATGCTATATCGGCCCAATCTGGCATCCTATATGACAATAGGTGATGGATTTATGGTAAGGGAAATTGTAAACAAACAAGGCACGAATGCACAGTATTTTCCAGTTCGTGGGCCAACATGTGTTCTTATAAACTATTTACTGCAACATTTTCTTCTCCCAATTTATACAACAAGAACTATCACTTAGATATTAGGGAAAAAGTTGTATGTTTCTGGTTCTGAGTGGATTCGAAATATCTGATGATATAAAAGACCATGATAATGCCTCTATAGAACTTTTCATGGGAAGAGGCACTAAACAAAGGGAAAGTATCATCATATGAACAGCTATTTAGAACTGTCCTATGTCGCTAATAGAAGGTTTTGCCTTCCCTTTTCAGATAGTACTACATCCATTGGACTTTTGGAATATCAAACTGGAAAAAAAAATCAACTGTTTGTGTTGCTACTGAAACAATAGCTCAAAGTTCAGGAACATGGAAGTTTAAGCACAAAGAGTTTGAAACATGCAAATAAAGACATTGGAGATTTCTTTATATATATAAATATATAAAATGCAATGGATGTGAGGATTTTAGATACCAGTAGGCAGGTGCAATTTGAAAAACATCACACTGAGTATCGTAAGTCTCCAGCAATCTTCCTTGCCAAGTTGGATCAAAATAACTAACACTCACACGAATCCTCCTGATAACTTCATCTGGGCATCTCGAATCCATGTCAAAGGTTGCTGGTATGACAACTCCAGATGAGGTTTCAACCTGAAGACACCCGGTGGGCCTATGAGAACAATTAATCTCAAGTTTTGTACGTTTAAATTCACAGTGCTGAAGCTCTATTATACGCTTCAATATTTGAAATCCACACCAAAACAAACACAAAAATGAATGTAGGGGGAAATGGAGAGGAGACTGCAGAACTATATCACTTTGGATTAACCTTCAAGGACATTATGTAAAAAGGCATCAAAACTGCTATGTCCGGGTTCTAAGTAGATTGGTGCCAATTGGTGCTAGAAACTACTAACCAACAATGTAACAGATCCAGAAGAGAGGAAATCACTAACCACAAATCCACCAATTATAGGTAGTGCATTTCCAAATGAATCAGTCTTTGTGTTATTCTCAAGGACACAAAATGACCGAAGGTGGAATTGTTGTTGGGACTTATGCAGCACTTCAACTATTTTGCAACATAGTGGATAGGAATACCCTTCCTGTTTGATGTGTTTCTTACCAGAGGAACAGACTACCTGCAGAGTGAACAATGGTAAATGGTTCCACAATTTCTTGTATTACACAAAAAGAGAGAGAAACAAAATATTCAACAAAATGGCGAATAACCAACAACTTCTGAATCCAACCTTTGTGGAAGCATCAGCAAAGCCACCAATAAGGTAAACCTGCAGTAAGTACTAGTGAGAATGCCTGAAAGGTGCATAAAGTATACCCCATATTGAAATTACAGTTAAAGATACACACATCAAATGGTGCATTATCATCACCAAGTAATTCTAACATCTGCTTGATCCCTCCCTCCACAATTTTTGGGAAATCCATATGGCTAACGGAGGTCCTGGAGTAAGCAATGGAAGATCAGAAGCATCGTCATAAGTCCTTAGTCTCAGTTTATTCAGAAAATACTAGAGTTACGAAGTTCACAAGAAACTGAAATCTTACAGGATCAGATAAATGCTCACTTTTTTTTCACTTACATTCCAGTCTTGTTGTTGCGAATTACAACACCAATGCATGTAGTAGCCTCATCTGTGCCCACTAACTATAATGCAACGAACATATTAACTCAAGTGTTATTCAATTCCAAACGACATATGCATAACATAGTAACATCAAATCACATTAGAAATAAGACCCGATAACCAGAACAAGTTTCCAGAAGATGCCAAGTTTGTTGCAACACAGAATTTAACCAAATAGGCAACTAGCTATAGGAACTGTTCATGACCAAAGTCTACACCAAATGCAATTGCAAAGATTGGAACTACATATTGGCATTCTAATCCAGTGCAGCTTTAGTCTGTATTCATCAAACGACACGAATACTATCCTATTCCTATAGTCACTTTTCAGAAGGAATTAAATTAGACCATTTCAGGCAAAGACCAACCAGATTGTTCCAAGGTCCACAACAAAAAAAAGTCTGGTTCCAATAACAGTAAATCATCACAATTCACAAATCTGGTTAAGATACAAATCAAAACCTACGAGACCAGCCAATAAAGGGTAAAAAGAGCTCCTAAGATGGCTGCCAAAACCCAATTTTACAGAAAGAAGCAGTAACCCCTGACAATGTCCCCCAAAGCTCCCAGCACAAGAATCCCTGCTTTATTCTTCGCCCCCAAAAGGTCTCTGCTTTGTCCCAAAGCAATTACCGAATCGAGTGAAGGGAAACTACGAAGACTTGCCCATCCACTACTTCAGAGTTCAGAACCTGAGCCCTTTGTCTCGACAGCAACCCACATGATTTGGCCAGGAAAACAAAATTCACCTTTACAGCACAAATCATCACTGAGCTACGCATATAATCAGCTACACAAGAAACTCCATCAACGACATAACAAGATCCCATTTTTATCACCCAAAGAGGCTATGAATTCCCCAACCCTACTTGATCGAGCCGCGACAACGCAACTCCACGCACCTCGACGCGCGCCGGATCCACCGTGGCGTACTCCCGCTGGAACACGTAGACGTGCCTCGGCGCGCCCTCCTGCCCTGCCGAGATCCGCCTCTCCGGCGTGGCCTTGAGCCGGTCGGCCGCATCGCGGATCCCGGGGCTCTCCAACAGCGCCGCCACGAGCTCCGTCCCGTTACCTCCCTGAAGAAACAGACCGGGCGTCGTAGAATCAGAGAGACAGAAGCCAGCGCCCACGAGCTCGTCAAGGTGAATAACCGACGCACCGTGCGAGAGGCGGTGCCGGAGCTGGTGCCTCCGGAGGAGGAGAGGGCAAGGTCGCCGTCAACGAGGAGCATGCCGCCGGCCGTCTGAGCCGGAGGAGAGCTGGAAAGGGGTGTGCTTCAGACTCGAAAAGTGGCACACCTGGTTTGAAGTTTTTTTTTTTCTTTTCCGTTTTACAAGGTATGGAGATAAGCACCGGGGCCTCGCTGGGGTTTACAAAATGAAAATGTGTTTGCAGATGTTTAGTTAAATTAAAGGTAATATTATTTTTTAAAACTTTAGTTGACTTGAGTGTATCCGGATGAACTTAATTTTTTGGCTAAACTTTTGGCAAGATCATAGAGGTGGTGGAGTTGGCGAGGTGGCGCTTAGATAGTAGTTGTTGACGAGTGTGTGGACGCCGTGAGAGATAAAAGACGAGCTGGATAAGATTAGCAATTAGCAATGGGATGTTAGGCTCTTAGCATATGAGAAGTTTTTTTGTGAGTAAAAAGACAAGTAAAAGTCTGAACATGAGATAGCGTTGTCTCGTAACAAGCGATAAGTGTTACTCTCTCCGTTTCAATTTATATAAGTCGTTTTTGCTTTTTTAATACAAACTTTTATATGCACTTAGAGCGTGTTCTATTTTTTCTTCCTAAAAACATAACGTTTTTCAACTTCTAAAAAAGTTTTAAAAGGAATAAAAAAGATCATCTCCAAAAGTTTCTGATAATTTACTCCTAAAAACGTATTTCAAAAGCATATTCCAATCATTCATGATATTTTTATAAAAGTTATATATTTATTTATAGAAAAGACGTATAATTCAGAACGGATCGAGTGTTGAGTATTGAAGTAAAACTTGATTCAATCAAAACAACTAGATTCGTTTCAAAAATCAAAACAACACTCTCTTTTGGAAAGCGACGACCAAAAGCACTTAGGCACACACGCTTACTCATCTTGACACTCGAAGTCGTTCACTTTATTCTGCCTTTCTAGTTTGTAACTGAGGTAGCTTTTGGGTCATTCAAATACGTACACTAAACTTAATCAGGGACGTCACGTAACTAGAAGTGGTTGGACGAACCTCTGTAAGACACGCTACGTTCGCCACTACGACAAATACGTGTGTTTTTAATGATGTTTTACATCAAAGTTATATGCATCTAAATAAAGACTGACAATTCACTCGTAACTCCCTTGCATGTACTGACTCTCAGAGGCCATAACGTAGGAATACGAGTTGATCAATTACTTTTATTTACATCAAAGTTGATTAATTTCATCGAAAGAGATCATAAACATTTTTGCCGTGCGAAGACCATTATTGTCAGTTAACTGCTCGCACTAGGTCTTTTCCTCTGAATAATGATTATCATCATTGCATCGGCACGTCAGTCCAAGGATTTAAAACAACACACACATTTTTACCTTGTTCGCGTACAATGTTTTTCTCTTATAACAAAATAACATCAATCGGTTTATCAGTTGCAGAAACTATCAGCTGAACAGACGTTACGGTTCAGGCAATCAGTCAGCCAGAGCGGCAGAGCCCAGAGAACATGAGATGGAACCGATCGAAGCATCCAGTAGACCCTGCACAATGGCACCTGTGTTAGATGATCTCCAACCCGGCTGATTGGGCTCTTGGATTCGCGCCCTGATCGGGGGTGTCCAACCATTCTATAGTTGGTGGCCCCCGTCGCACAGCGCCATAAAAAGGGAGGTAGGGGCCGGGGCACAAGGCACGAGGTTCACCTGAGCCGCAAGACGCCCTACCTACAGTCCCTAAACCCTAACCGATCTAAGAGGGGTGCTGCCAGCGATGAGAAGACCACCACCGGACACCGCCGCCTCTGCACCGCCGTCACCGAGACAACACCTTCACCGTCGGTCTTCACCGCGCCACCGTCAAGCAACCCCATGGCCAGCTCGTCTTCCACGAATGCGGCCGATGGTTTACACCTCCTCAACCTCTATCTCTCTCACTCTATCTGTTAATCTCAAACTAGTATATGTTCGGGGGTTTACACTTCATCAATATATCAGTAGGTATGCTAGATCTATGGCTAGTGATCATATAATAAGCTATCAACCTAAACATTCTTCTTTGGATCGCTCTGCAGAAAGAATGATTGATGAAGACGACGATATCCATCTGAACAGGATAAGAATGCTGCTTCTTGCATGGCTGTGCTGATCGACTGTAAAGGGTTGATGCTAATCATTTGGCATCCGTTGATAACTCACTGGTTTGAAACCGGCTGAAAAACACTGTTCCGACTGAAAAAGAAGCCGAACAAATCGAATATGGGGTAAGCCAAATAGGGCCAACGAGAGCACTCAAGGCCAACCTTCCAAAGCGCTCGAGGTTTTTCCCTATAGGTTAGGTTTGACTCATGAACGCTTTAGAAAACTTAGTGAAAGTTCATATAGTTGAAGTCAGTAAACACAGTACAGTCCGATCCCATCTGGTTCTCGAATCAAACACACGCTTATATCTAACCTTAAATCCCACGATTTTCCTTCAATTGGTGATGTGAGTGAAAAAGTTATTTGACATTTGACAAGAAAGTGTCTGATTATCTGTCGACATATTTTATGTGGTCAAATCTGTCAGATTATTTATACGACCCAGTAGACAGTTGTAGCATAAATCTTAAAGTATAATCAAACATATAAAAATATGACAGATTTAGTACCAAAAAAATATGTCAATAGATAAATAGTAAAAGTCTTTGACAATTACCTTTGCAAAAAAGAACTTTAACAATACTGCAAATATATATAAAAAAAATTCTACGACAGCGTCACTCTAATTCACATGCCCTATTGGGCTATTGGGCTAGTGCCCTATTGGGCTAGTGCACAGAATAGTGATCAACACAGCAAGCCTTCCAAAAAAATAAAAAACCCGCATGCGCCATGCAAATGCAACGGCCAACGGGATCCTCTTTCCTCTTCACGGGCTCGCTAATAGCCACTGGCTCGAGATCGATTTGGTGAAAAAGCGGATCGCGGGCCGTCTCCAGACGCCAGTACAGTTGTCAGCTCGGCCCACCCTGTCCTCTTCTCGGCCCGACGCGTCTGCCGCCCGTCGCCCTGATCTCCCTCCGCTCCTCTTCCTCTCGCACCTTCCTACTCCCGGCGGTGGCGGCGGCGGCTGAAGGCGGCGCGGTGTCAGGTTGGTGGTGATTGGTGAGCGATGGCGCCGCCGGGGTCGCGGCGGTGGGCTAACGTGCGCCTGATGGCCGGCACCATCCTCGGTGGCGTGCTCGGGTTCTACGTCATGCACCGCGTCGAGACCTCCTACAAGGCACGCCCGATCCCCTGCCCCGCCCTGCCCTACTCCCCTCACCCTATGTCTAGCGCTGTCGCAGGTTTTCCGGTGTGCTCACTCAGCATTTCTCTTGCTTGCAGGCGAGGATGGAGGAGAGGCTGCGGAGGTACGAGGCGCATATGCTTGCCAAGGCCAAGGAGGCGCAGCAGCTGCAGGACGAGGCGCAGCGGGAGGATAAAGCCCAGCTCCTGCCCGACTCGTGACGCCGACATCCTTCCCCTCTTGCGTTGCGCCTGCTCTTCCCTGAGCTGTTAGGTACGAGCTGCTACCTGCTACTACTAGCTTGACTTTGCGAGAGTCCATGCGTGAGGTACACATTGAATTTTATGGGTTCATTCCGGCCATTTCTATCCCCTTTTAGCTTGCATTGTTCAGTTTTGAGTTCATTGTATTATGATCTGGTTCCATGGCTGTAATCTACTATACATTTTGTTGAAGCGTACATAGTCATCTGGCGCAGCCAAAAATCCAACTCTGCCAGGGCATAGTGCTTTGGTTCTTTCTGATTGAGCTGTAAACAAAAACAACTAAGCATAGGTGGCTTTATTATTACTGAATTGATAGATTCTTCGATTGACGCGATCTCAGTAGTGCTGCTTAATTGGGCCACTCAGCAGCAAGACAAAACTTTGGATGGTTCAAGAACAGAACACCCCTTCAAAGAGTGGGCATGGTAATAACATAAAAGGTTGATAAATTTTTCAGGCATCACTCCGCTAAGGTAAGGCACAATTTGAATAGAGTAAATATTACAGAAGGCTTTTCTTGAGGAATGAACCTGTAATGGCTAGGTGTCTAGGTGCTTAAAAACTAAATGATAAATATCTTTCTTTCTAGCATTTGATTGCTTAATGTGAGTTTGAATTATTGTAGTGCATTCAACTCTCGGGCCTGGTGCAAGCGGTAGAGTCTTACCGCCTGTGATCGGAAGGTCCCGGGTTCGAGTCGCGGTCTCCTCGCATTGCACAAGCGAGGGTAAGGCTTGCCACTGACGCCCTTCCCCAGACCCCGCACAGAGCGGGAGCTCTCTGCACTGGGTACGCCCTTTATTCAACTCTCCAACTCGTGCACTTTTGGTTGCTACTAGTCGTATATTTGGAAACAGAAAAAAAAAATGCAACTTAAGATATAGCTCAGATCAGAAATGCTATTTCTCTCAAGTAACATGCACTGATTGCCCAACCTCTGAACTTGACTAATGTTGCAAAAATGGCAGTGAAATCCCTGACTGATCAATCCTATAAATTTTCATCACTAAGAGTCTAGGTAAATGCCAAATGCTAGTGATAAGGGCCTGAATTGCATCTACAAGAGCAACAACACATATCCAAATTTATCTGACATTTTAAGACTACTATGGTTTGTGACTGTTGAAGTTCTGGAAAAGGTTTCTTACTGTTTTTGCAATTCCTCATGTTGTGGCTTATCACTATGTCTGTGATAGCGTTTTCTGGCTATATCAAGATCCACTAATGCCATGATTTGTGTGTGCTAAAGTTCTCTAGAACTCTCTAGAAGGCTATAATACTTGAAAAATTTACACAAGGAACACTGAATACTAGTTAGCCTTACATATTATACCTCTTTGGAGCAGTTCTTCATGTTGCGTTAGTGATAGATTTTTCTCATACTGTGGTTCATCCTTCACCATGATATCAGTTCTCATTACATCCTGAAAATCCACACCAGGTTTACTTATTTAGCCGGAACTGAACCAAATACTGTACATACCCTTTTCGCAGAATAACATAGGGCACTGGGGCACAGGAGTCCACTCCTTTTTTTCAGATGTAGAGACATAAGATCAACATGTACTTTTGGCTTGTTGCTGTCCTTTTTTTTTGTTTTCAAGAAAAATGCACCATTGGAGTGCAATGTTGGGGTCAATGTATGAATGTCAAATATGAATATACTTTGATGTCTATCTGCACGTACTGCTTTGCAATCTATTTGATCTCATCAACATTATCCATGCAACGAAGGAGCATTGAAAATTTGATGGTTTTTCTGTACCTACCATTTTTATGTGTTTTTTTTCATATTGCCAACAGTTACCTGTACTTTTTTAAAAAAGAAAAAAATCTCAGGCCAGATTCTTCTGCTGCCCTTCATATGTCGCTATCTGAAGGAACAAGTGGGTGTAAAAGAAAAAAAATATTCAACAACAACAACAACAACAACATAGCCTTTCAGTCCTAAGCAAGTTGGGGTAGGCTAGAGTTGAAACACACCAAAAGCCCCAAGTCACCGTTCAGGCACTTCAATAGCTGCTTTCTAAGTACTCCTATTCAAACATAAATCTCTAAGTATATCCCAAGCTTTCAAATCTCTTTTTATTGCCTCTCCCCATGTCAATTTCGGTCTTCCTCTACCTCTCATATTATTAGCTTGGCTTAGGACTCCACAATGCACTGGTGCCTCTGGAGGTCTCCTTTGGACATGGCCAAACCACCTCAACCGATGTTGGACAAGTTTTTCTTCAATTGGTGCTACCTCTAGGCGATCATGTATATCATCGTTCTGAACTCGGTCCATTCTTGTGTGACCGCAAATCCATCGCAACATACGCATTTCTGCAACACTCAGTTGTTGAACATGTCGAATCTTTGTAGGCCAACATTCTGCTCCATACAACATAGCCGGTCTAATTGCCGTTCTATAGAACTTGCCTTTTAGCTTTTGTGGTACCCTCTTGTCACAGAGAATGCCAGAAACTTGTCGCCACTTGATCCACCCTGCTTTGATTCTATGGCTAACGTCCGCATCAATATCTCCATCCCTCTGTAGCATCGATCCTAGATACCGAAAGGTATCCTTCTTAGGCACTACTTGACCTTCCAAATTCACATCTCCCTCCTCCTGTACAACTCCGCCAAAGTCGCATTTCATGTATTCGGTTTTAGTTCTGCTCAATCTAAAACCTTTAGACTCAAGGGTCTGCCGCCATAACTCTAGTTTTCTATTTACTCCCGCCCGGTTTTCGTCCACTAACACTACATCATCAGCGAACAACATACACCAAGGGATATCCTCTTGTATGTTTCTAGTAACCTCATCCATTACCAAGGCAAAGAGACACGGGCTTAAGGCTGACCCTTGATGAAGTCCAATTTTAATCGGGAAGTAATCTGTGTTACCATCGTTTGTTCGAACACTAGTCACAACATTGTTGTACATGTCCTCGATGAGGGTCACGTACTTTGATGGGATTTTATCTTTGTTCAAAGACGTAACATTTTTTGGTATCCTGTCATAAGCCTTCTCCAAGTCAATGAAAACCAAGTGGAGGTCCTTCTTCTGCTCTTTAAACCGCTCCATAACATGTCTTATTAAGAAGATTGCTTCTGTGGTTGACCTTCCGGGCATGAAACCAAATTGGTTTGTTGATATCTGCGTCGTTCCTCGCAGGCGCTGCTCGATGACTCTCTCCCATAACTTTATAGTGTGGCTCATCAAACTTAATTCCTCGATAATTAGTATAACTTTGGATATCTCCCTTGTTCTTGTAGATTGGTACCAATATGCTTCTTCTCCACTCCTCAGCCATCTTGTTCGATCGAAAAATATTGTTGAACATCTTGGTTAGCCATACTATAGCTATATCCCCGAGACATCTCCACACCTTGATTGGGATACCATCAGGGCCCATCGCTTTGCCCCTTTCATCCTTTTCAAGGCTTCTCTGACCTCCGATTCTTGAATCCTCCGCACAAAGCGCCTGTTAGTGTCATTAAACGAGTCGTTCAGCTGAACGATGGTGTTCTCATTCTCACCATTGAATAATTTATCAAAATACTCTTGCCATCTATGTCTGATCTCATCCTCCTTCACCAAGAGCTGCTCTCTCTCATCCTTTATGCATTTGACTTGGTTGAAGTCCCTTGTCTTCCTATCGCGAGCCCTAGCCATCCTATAATTGTCCTTCTCTCCTTTCTTCGTACTCAAACGTCGGTAAATGTCCTCATAGGCCCGCCCCTTTGCCTCAGTCACCGCACGTTTTGCAGTCTTCTTTGCTACCTTGTACTTCTCTATGTTGTTTGCACACCTGTCATGATACAAGCGTTTATAGCACTTCTTCTTTTCCTTAATAGCCTTTTGCACATCTTCATTCCACCACCAAGTGCCTTTCGAGTCGCATCCGCTCCCTTTGGTCACTCCAAGCACCTCTGAAGCAACCTTCCGAACGCATGTTGCCATCTTCTCCCACATGCTGTTTGCATCACCTTCATCATTCCAATGGCCCTCTTCAATGACCTTTTCCTTAAAGACCTTTGATGCCTCCCCTTCTAATTTCCACCACTTCGTTCTAGCAACCCTGCTTGTTTGTTTCCACGAGCTTGCACCAGAAAGTGGAAGTCAGCCACCACCAGCTTGTGTTGAGCGACCACACATTCTTCAGGTATCACCTTACAGTCCACGCATGTTCGTTTATCCCTCTTCTTGTAAGGATAAAGTCGATTGGACTAGAGTACTGGCCGCTAATAAAGGTCACTAAATGGGACTGTCTCTTATGGAAGAAAGTGTTAGCTATCATTAGATCAAAAGCTATGACGAAGTCTAAGACTTTCTCTCCCTCCTGGTTCCTACTACCATATGTCCATATCCCAAACCCCCATGAACCGCCTTGAAACCTGCACTTGATGTACCTACATGGCCATTAAGATCACCTCCTATAAAGAGCTTCTCGCTACTAGGGACAGTTCTAACCAAGCGATCTAAATCTTCCCAGAAAAGCCGCTTAGCACTCTCATCATGGCCTACTTGGGGGGCATACGCACTGATTACGTTTAAGACCATATCACTAATGACAAGTTTAACTAAGATGATCCTATCCCCTTGCCTTCTCACCTCCTCCACACCATCCTTGAGGCTCTTATCAATCAAAACTCCTACTCTATTTTTATTTGAAGTTGTCCCTGTGTACTAGAGCTTGAAGCTAGTATTGTCCACCTCCTACGCCTTCTGCCCCTTCTATTTAGTCTCTTGGACGCATAAGATATTTACACGCCTCCTAACCGTTGTGTCCACTAACTCTCTTAACTTACCTATAAGGGACCCTACATTCCAGCTACCTAAACGGATCCTAGTTGGCTCGACTAGCTTCCTTACCCTTCGCACCCGCCGAGGTAGGTGTGAAGACCCTTGCTCATTTTGCACCACACCTGGGCGCCGATGTGGCGCGCCACTAAGGATGTGATGACCCGATCCTTGCTCACTTGACACCGTGTCCAGATCGCGACACGGCGCGTCACGGGGGTGACGACCCGGCCCTTGCTCATTTAACACCATACCCGGGTTCCGACATGGCGCGGCGTTAAGAGGGTTACGCCCCAACAGGATTCTTTTGGGTTTCATCTCCATTAAAGTGGCTAAGTTTTTACATTGGCTCGCCGCGCCTAACACAACCCTCCTCCTTTACCAGGGCTTGGGACCTGCTATGCTGGGACACCAAAGGCGCCCCACCATAGGCGGAGTTAAAAGAAAAAAAAATCGATGGAACAAATATGGATTAGCTATGGATCTTCACATGTAGAAGCAATTGTTTCGGCCCTAGAAATTTGTTTCCTTAATTCATGAGTTTAGTCATTTCCTTTCAAATTCCTATGTTGTTTCTGTCCTCAGACTCCCTGACAATGATCGACAAAAAGTGTGTAAATGTCAAATTGAGTCTTATCAGGATCATTGGTACTGTACTCCATAGATTAGCTTTTCAAACTTCTTGCTCAGCCACATCTGCTGGAAAGCATGGTGTACCTTTTTAAAAAAGAAAAAAAAAACTCAGGTCAGATTCTTCTGCTGCTCTTCATATGTCGCTATCTGAAGGAACAAGTGGGTGTAAAAGAAAAAATAGTCCATGAAACAAATACGGATTAGCTATGGATCTTCACATGTAGAAGCAATTGCTTCGGCCCTAGAAATTTGTTTCCTTAATTCATAAGTTTAGTCATTTCCTTTCAAATTCCTATGTTGTTTCTGTCCGCAGACTCCCTGACAGTGATCGGCAAAAAGTGTGTAAATGTCAAATTGAGTCTTATCAGGATCATTGGTACTGTACTCCAGAGATTAGCTTTTCAAACTTCTTGCTCAGTCACTTCCGCTGGAAAGCATGGTTTCACATTGACAACCAATAGTGCTGTCACACAACCTGTTGTGTTGATTACTCTTGCTCTCTGTGATCCTGTGAGCATCTGCCCTGGCAAATCTCCACATGTGGCATCAAATAGGCCAAGTATTACAACTAACCACATACTGAACTAATCTTCAGTTGTGGTAATTGGTGCTGTCTATCCACATTCAGTGCAGCGAAACCCATATCCCAGGGAATTCCTGGCTGCCTGTCTCCAAACTGCTGGTGGTTTTCTGGCTCTGTGTATAAGCCACGTGCTTACACCTAGTCTTGTTAGATGCCCTGTCACCATACCACCCTGACTCCTGATCACTGATCTTTTAGGACACTAATCAGCTTCCATTTCTTTTTGGGACAAGTAGGTCTACTTGCTTGATGGGGCCCGGAGATACCGAAACAGGCGCTGCCGCCCTAGTCGGCTGCCAACCACTACCGTAACTCTAGTGGAAAGTGGTTTAGAGGGGTTGCCTGCACCTGCCTGTGTGGATTTTGGGGGGAAACCAGGAGGAAGGATCAGGATTCAGAAGGGTTGCATCTATCCTTGTCCGGTATCACCAACTTGCTATTTAGTACCTCACATATTTAGATGTCACCTTTAATTATGAGTTGACAATTGGGTCAAGCACATACGCATCAGGCCAGCATACAAGGCAGAAGTCACTTCGATTAATTATTCAGAGATAAGTTTTCTTCAGTAGTTTTCTTTCCACAAGGAACGTTTCATTATTTATGTAGAAGAATTATAAGCATGGCAACACGGTGAAGCAAACATAAGGTGATTCTACTTTGCTGTTAGGCTCTTATTTTTCCTATTGATACTTATTCCTGTTTTCAGTTATAACTTACTGTCTTGAGAAAACAACCTGCAAATCCAGTTGACAGCTTTTTTTTTTCTATAGCATTTCTTTAACAATTTATTGAGTGCATATCATCATTACATGTCAAAGAAAAGAAGATTTACTGTTCACAAGAACAAAAATAAATACTCTCCACGAGATGTTAAAGAATAGTACCCTTGCTGATGTTCATTGCATGACATCACAGCTTGAGATCATGATGGTTGAATATTGCATTTTTTTTTAGAAAATCTCATTCATGGGCTTGGGTCCAACCAATAGCAAAATTCTACTTTATTAATGCATCTCTTTTGACAATAAATTTGATTTGGAAATTATTCAGTGGTTAGCCGCCCGCTGGTACAGCATTAAGGACAGCAACTTGGGTTGCTCCAACAGATGTTTTTCAATAGTTAAATAGACGCATTTAAAATATCATCCGTGTAGTTGACTGATTTTTCTATTTTTTTGGTACTAAACTTGCCTTAGTGATGCATGCAACTATTACCAAGTTTCCACGAACCTTTTTTAAATCTCACTGCATACCGAAAAACAAACAGAGAACTGTGCAATGTAAAATTTACCTCATCATGTCATGTGTGTCTGACTTCTTTATAGGTTGGCAGCAATGTAATGGTTAAATTAGCTACCGCATCTCATAGTTCACACAGGATTACAGGAAACAACTGCTCCTGATTTTCCAGAAAGTCTCTTTCATGGATAAGGAGAACTGATTTATTTAGCATCCTGTGTGTCTTGACCTCTGAAATTGATTAAAAAGAGCCCACTTGTACAATTTTCTAAAGCTAACCTTTCTGTCTGGTGGTTGTGTGGAGACAACTGTCTATACTATAAAACAAAGAAGTATACCAGTCTAAAAGACCCCTTTTGGACACATAGTTGATACATGCATTTGATATTTGGAGTTACTAAAAGGTAGGACTGATGGATATCCAACATTTTACTCTTGGAGGGATATGGTTAGTGGGGTATGCCAAAGTACTTAACCAATTAAAACCTTAAAAATCCAGAGAAATGGAGGGAGATGCATGAATCCAATACTTACTGAATTAAACCACTGTAAGGGGGATAAATGAGAGGTAACATAATGTGGACAAAGGGGATGGATGTGACTTTCAGAGAGGTAAGTCGAGCACTCATTTAGTTAATGCTGAAAGCAAATTTTTTCAATTAAAGGCAGAAAGTGAGGTTGAAGCTTGTAGATGACATCCCTAGGCTTTTTTTTCTAGGGAGAAGATGTGTCATAAAAGAACCTAGATATTTTTTGAATTTCTGTTCATTGTTTGACATGGAGCTGAATGGAAACCAAGGACCAGTTTAGGAGGGCTTTTACCAGCTGTTTCTAGTTCATTTGGGGAAGAGAGAAAACAGTTTCTTGTATAATGCACAAGCTTCTGTAGAAGCTGGAGCCGTTTTGGGAGGAAAAACCCTCCCAATCAGGGCATAAATTTTAGTATAATGGATACTTAAATCTGTTCATCTGTAACTTTCTTTTATTAGTGAATTCATATGATGCCCTTCAGGCCTTCAGTGCCCCCATGTATGTCTGTTCCCTCAACTACATATTAGACTGCCATATAAAGTGTTTCCAAATTCAGACTCAATAAAAGAACACCACTGGATCTTGTTTAGGATAGCAGAACATCGAATACCTATTAAATATGCAAACATAGTGCCTAGAGGCCCATTATCTTATGCAAGAGTCGTTTTCTTCCAGCCAACTTACACACCACTGCATATTGTCAAGCACAACACCCATCCAGACGAGCAAAGACTTAACATAGAGGAATGGCATAAAAAACCCGGGTTATTCCCATCAAAGAAATCATTGTCTAGCTAGCTCTGCACACATTCGTACCCACCTGTTTGTTCATATCCTTTGCAATAGGTGGACTTCTAACAAACATTTAATCAGAGTCTTCTCTGGATGCATGTCCACTGAAAATGACATTTAACTAGATTGCTGCTCATGAAAGAGAAGGCATCTGCACCGTGGTGCCAATTGGCGATCTAATTAGTTGAACCATGGAGGTCGGCCTTGTCAGGGGCTCAGGGCTGGGCAGCTTTTAATTATGCTCAATGGTGGAGTGATGATCAAGGGTGTAGCTGCATTGCGCGAACAATAGCTTAATCATCTTGATAGCATCCAATTGCTGAGGGTCACTGTTCTGATCCTTCCAGCCTTCCAGGTCACTTTCAACTTAGTTACATAGCGCTCGATCAGTACATAGACAGATATTTTACATTCAGATTGGGAGACAAATTGAACCACCCCAAATTGATCAATCTTTTTCTATGATTTCAATTCACCAGTGACCCTTACATACATATGATTATTGGCATCATCACTATTCTGATTTCTTCCCCTTAGACGGGTCATTTGGGTGCTTACATTTGCTTCACTATCTGAAACATAAGCACCCAAATGACCAGTCCTTCTATACATGATCCCTTTAAACTCACATCATTTGCCTGCGACCACCAACCAAGGGGTGCAAGAATCTCCAACACTACCGTTACCTCCTCCTCCTCCAAAAAACAAAAAGAAAGGCAAAAATAATCCAATCGGCCGAATTCTCGACCAAAGTGCAAAAAATCACTCACGGCACAAAAGCAAGAAATACGCAAGAATTCAAGCTCTGGACCTACGAATTATCATCAAGATGCGTACATTTCACCAACCAAATCCATCCTGGACGAGCCGAAAGGCTGCAAGAAGTCATGGTCAGCAGCCAGGCCCTGGAAGACGCCCTCCTCCTCCAAGAAGCTCAAGAACCCTCCCGGGTTGAGATCCATCCACAGGTCGCTACGGTCGAGCTCATAGTCGCCGAAGGCTCCTTCCTCCACCTTCACCTCGCACTTGATCTTCCTCTTCTTGATGATCCGCTCTTCCTGCACCTTGAAATCGCTCATCTCATCAGCCACCGGAGGAGCCGGTGCCAGCGGCCTCGGCCTCTTCTTGGTCGTCGTCGTCTCCATCTCCTCCTCCTCTACCGGTGCGGTGTCGTCGGCCGGGCTGTTGATGCTGGCGGCACAGGTGGTAGGCTTGCCGGTGAGCCGCTGCACGAGGTCCCGGAAGTGGGCGACATCGGTCTTGATGATCTCCGGCGCGATGATGTGGATGATCTTTATCTTGGGCCGCGTCTGCGGTGGTGGCAGCCCCCGGTGGTGCGCCGCCCTCATGGTCGATGATGTGCTCACGCTGCCGTTGTACTCCCCCATTGGTGCGTGGGCCGGGTGTGGATGGAGAGAGAGAGAGAGAGAGAGAGAGAGAGAGAGAGAGAGAGAGAGAGAGAGAGAGAGAGAGAGAGCTAGAACCAAGAGGGAAGCGCTGCGGAGGCGGAGACGATGATGAAGAATTGATGATGGTGTTGTGGTTTTGGTGTAGTAGGATGAGAAGGGCTAGGTGGTTGCTGTTTATATAATTAAGGTGGGATCGTAGAAGAAGGGGAGAGATGTGACACGCAAGGCAAAAGACCAAGAGGAAAACCAATTTTCAAGTTTTGAAATGGGAAGGAAGGAAGAAGGATCAGCACCAACACAAGTGTGCCACCGTGGGGGACTACATGCATACCAAAAGTACACACCCTTTTAGATACTTTGAAAGGACGGACGTGTGTCCTAGAATATGTACACGTACGTCCAGAAAGGGCAGCAGCCAGCAGATGTGGGTTCACTTTTCTAGTGTCGAAATGGTGAATAGTTTAACATGATATGTGGTGGTTTGTTTTAGGTTTGCTGTACTACATACATAATATAAGCCGCTAGCTACCTATAGCTCCTGGTTGGCATGTGGATTCTAGTTGGTTTTGGTGGTTGATTGACTTGTACACATGCATGCTATGTAGATATAATAGGAAGCTAAGTGTACATATCTTATTGCACGATCCATTCTTGCCTTACTAAGTTATCCACAGATCCAGATAGAGAAATGTAGGGAGATGCACATATTTGTACACAAGTCTTGTAGCTAGCCTGATCTGTTCTTGCCTTGCATATTATCTACTTATTTACCCGAACGAATACACTGCAAATAATATGGTGTACTACTACTCATGTACTCCTACTTACGTGCTGACATGGGAATGAAGAAATATCTGCTCCTGATCAAACTGAACACTCAGCAGTGCAGCAGCAGTACGGGCAGGTACGTTGCTCTCCCGAGGCCCGCCCGCCCCCCACACGAAAAGCGCAAGTGGCGAGGATTGAATTTTTCCTTTCCTTTCCATGGGAGCCTCCCCATCGCTCCTGCACCTGTCCATCAGGCATCAGCCGTTCGGTTCCACGGCGGGGCGCACGTGCGCGCGCGCGGCGACTCTCTAGCTAGCTTCTCGGCGGATGGGATGAAAAAGAGGAACTGACAGCGACGCTGGCCGCGCGCTGGGATGACGACCGGCGAGATGTGCATTTGCTTGGTGCTAGGCCGCCGGCCGCCTCACGCGGTTCGGGTCGACGGGCTGGCCGGGCGGCTGGCATTTGCTTGGTGCCAAGTGCAACCGCAAGCACGCACACGACGTGCGTGGCCGGCGGTTGTGACATACGTAGGCGTCGTGCTCGTGCCCCATCGATCAATGATCAATCGCTGCGCTTCTGCTGCTGCTTGGTCCGAGTCCGATTCGTCGACATATAGAAATCAATCGATCTGTTGCTGGATCGGCCAGCTGGTCATTCCATATGTCCGCGTCTGAGAGCTCCCGTCCCCAAGAAGACAAGAACCACGGGACAAAACGGCGGCGAAATGTATATTCTGCTGAATCTACCTTCACTGCTCAACTGGGTCGGAGTTGGTGTTATTGCAGTTTGCAGAGGTGAAAGCGAGGCACGATTGATCGATCCATACGTGAGGGCGAGGGGAACAATCAATCATTCACTCTGAATTTTGGATAAAAAAAATCATTCACTCTGAATTTGTCGATCGAAAGTCCGTCACTGTTCTCCTCGCCTACCTTGATGAGTTGTGGTGACCAAGACCACGTAAATCATTGCGCATCGATCGTCACATCCCTGCATCAACTGGCGGGGTGAATCTTCTTTTATTACCAACGGAGTATGTATATAGGAGTAAGACCAAACACCCGTCGCTGCTACCCTCTTTCTGCGCGGCATGGTCGTCGGAGATGGTCAATTCCATACACGGCAGTTCCAAGCAAGTTTTGGGGTTCATATTAACAGCGGTTCCCACATTGGAAGGTGCACTTTTCATTACAGTCAGTCTATCTCATTGGCACGTAGGACTGGGCGTCTAGGCCACACCCGTCATTAACTCAATTGTTAGGGTAGCTCCAACAATATTAATAGAGGAAGTTTATCGAATATTTTATTTAATGCATAAAGGAGAGATAATGATAAACTAGTTCTTTTATGAAGAGCTAAGCTCACACGCTCTTCTATGATACATATGTCTATGCTTACAAATTTTCCTGTACTATCATTTTAGGTTATTTTATTTTTATCCATTTTTAAGTTCATATGAGCTAGCAAGTTGAGTCTATTAATGAGGGTGTCCTTAGAGTTTGTTCAAGATTCTTTCAACCAACTCCACTGTAGACTAACTCGATAAAATTTAGAGTTTCTGGAGTACCTCTTTAGATGCTCCCTAAAAAACCTATAGTTAGCCAAAAAAAATTTTCCTGCAGCAGAGTTCATGAAGTTGTCCCTGTTTGACTAGCGAAGTTGGGTGCAAAATTGAAAAAGGTGGAGTGTAGTAATAAAGAGACCCTTAGTATTATATGATATATGTGCCGATCAAATCAAATAGTAATATGGATAAAAATCTGTGTCTATAAGATCGAGTCAGCGCCAAGAAAAGGAAACCTAATCACTCCAATTTTTGCTACCTACCTTGACTATCAAATTAATCAAGCTTACACAGTGCCTGTTGACTTCATACAATTTTAATTTTGAAAGCCTACTAGTACATGGTTGAGTTCCGAGCCCGTTTGGCACGACTCCGGGCAGCTCCGGCTCCGCCCGACAACTGCTGCGCCAATCACTGTAGAAACACTGTAGCTCGGAGCCGATTTTCCCTCTCCTGCTTTCTTTTCTCACTGTAGCTCGGATACTGTTCATGGAGCCGGTGGAGCAAAAATTTTTGGCTTCCCCGGTGAAGCCGCTGGCTATGAGAGGGAGAGGGAAGGAGAGAGAAATCTGGCTTCCACTACAGTGAATGAACAATGGAATTGCAGGCGGGAGCCGGAGCCGTAGGAGCCATGCCAAACGGGCCCTAGCATTTATGAAATGCATCAGGGATCGCATAGGAGGCCAGAGGAGTAGCTTCCTTTGTCCTCCTTCGCCGTGGTGAAAAGAAGACAAATCGATTGAGGCACGTAATATTAATCACGCGGAAGTTGACATTGGCCAGTAACACTGAATACGACATGGGGGCTTTGTAGGATGAGACAGTTTGCATTGGAAGATTTTTCTTTATCATGACTACTAGAAGCATACCTCGCGTGTTGTTATAGGAACCGTGGATTAGTAAATTGTGTGGCACGTTGACATAGACAACAAAATACTTATGTGTCTTGCTCACGTGAACAGCTTGCATAGTTTCGATGGAGTTATAGATTAGCTAATCAAGTCATCATTGCCATTGTTTAGTTTTCAAAAAAGTTTTCTTTTCGAGGGCAATTGTTCAAGCTCTGATTTGATGGTCCTTTTTGATGGAGTAGCATCGATGTGACATAATTAGATGCGTTGTATACACCAGCTTGAACTATTTTTTATTTTGGATGACAATCGGCGCTATAAACCCCCCTCCCACCCCCACCCCCGCAACAATCCCCTTTTCCAATGAGCCATCATGTCGGGGAATGAATGTTCGACACACTTCACATTTTCAGGAACGGTAATGCTACCATTCTGGACGTCTTGCTCCACTCACTGCTGTATGCACCGCTCGCCTAAAAAAACAAAATCAACTCCTGCACACCTCGCTCTGCTCCGTTCCCATGGCGGTGTTGCAGGGGAGTGGCGGCTCTCCTCCACCCCGGCGCGGCTCCCCACCCCCAGCGGCTCCCTCTCTTACCCCGGCGACCGAGCTCCCCCCACCCCGACGGCCATGGTGCTCCTCTCCCCCCATCCCCCACCGTCTCCACCGAGCCAAGCCCATTACCGGTGGCGCTAGTGGCAGTGGTGCTCGTGCGCCACCACACACCGCCAGCTTTGATCCTGACAGCTGGAATCGACTGGCCCAGGCTTCCACTCCCGTATGATGCAAATGTATGTTTCAGGTGTTTCGGTCGTTTCAAAGGTATGCTGCAGTTGTTTCTTATGGATGTTTATAAAAGTAGATTGGGGAATATTGCAAATGTTGCATATGAAGCAAGTGTTTCAGAAGCATATTGCAAGCGTTTGTTCAAAAATGTTTCATCTATTTCTAGACGTATGTTGCATTCGTTTTTTATCTAGATGTTGCATATGTTTTTGTAACATCCGGTTTTAAGCACAAAACCAGATACACACCATATGTGAGCCCAGGAAGTCAAATCTCACATACAGCTACAAATATGGGTAATATCAATAGACAATGCTTAATATATAACACACTTAATATAAAGGATATAACCTTAAACAACAAACAACGGAAAGACAACTCCGATCTTCGGGTGAAGACTCCAATTCCACAGGGACAACTGACTGGTTGATCACAAGCCTAATTCCTCCAAACCCTAGCAATATGGTACCCATCCAGGATTTTTCCAAAGATTTAAAAAGTAAAGCAAGCGTAAGTACATGTCGTACTCAACAAATATAACATGGGGTTCATGAGGCTCAAAAGGCTGACACTAGTTTCACTGCGATTAACTTTTAATGAGTCATGATTTTAGCAATTGAGTAGCAAAAGTTTATCACAAACCCATGTAAACACATGATCAGGTAAACATGAATAATGAATAGCATAAACAATACTCATTATTGAGCATCTTTATCATCAGTGTTCAACATCTATTTCGTAAATGTTCCAAGGCCGCTCGTGACCATGAGCAAGACTGATATACCAGTTTTACACTCTGCAGAGGTTGTACACTTTCACTGTGAGTCATGATTTACCCTTTCGCCCGAGGTGATCAGCCTCTTAACCCACTACCTGGGAAGGTCGGCAGGGTTCACTATGAAGCCTTTCAAAAGGTTTGTCTAACAAGTTAGGGCCATTAGATTCACTCGGCAAACAGATGTAGAGCTCCCCTTCCCGATGGCACAATGACGCGTAGCCTATACACAAGGGGACAGAGGCCGCACTATACCCGATTCGTCAAACCATTCTTACGCCATAAAGGTAACCACTAACAAGCTAGAAAATATCCTCATACTGAGCTAAAGCCAGAGCCATGTAGCTCTCACAGTTGTACTGTAAGTCCTGGATGATCACTTACAGATAAGTTCTTAGGGAGAGGAATCTAGAACATTTAGAAAGTAGCTAAACACTCCAGCCCCCTGTTTCCAAGTTGCTAAAAAGTCATGTTTTAACGTTTATTACATATACCATTAGTCAAGTTACAAGATTATGGTTTAGTTGAGCACTAGCATAACTACCCAATGCAAATCCCATAGGAGACAAGATATAAGCCCAATTCTAGGAAATCCTTATCAAGGTGACACATGCAAACATGAATTAAATGTATTAAGTGAATAGAAAACAAGGATGATCCCATGCTATACTTGCCTTAAACTCAGATCCTTCTTCTAGTCCAAACCTTTAATGAATTGCTTCTTGATCACCGATGCAAAGCTTACCGACTGAACATGATCATAAAACACCACACAAGCATCCATGCAATCATACACGAAGTAAACAATAGAACTAAATTAGAACAGTACACCAAACATATGAAACCACAAGTGAAAAATGTTTTAAAGATGTTCTACACGTTGCTATGAACATACAGGCGCGAAAATCACACTATTCGGAGCTACGATTGAAAAGATACAACTATCGAAAGATTTTGCTTTTAAAACGAAAAACCATAAGCTTCATTTATTTTATTATATAAAAGCATGTATAAGATATTTCCGAGAAATACCTAAGTTGAATTAAGTCAAACTTATATTTGGTTTTGAAAACCGAAGTGGAATTTATCATATTTTATTTATAAATCCAATGACATAGCTATTATTCAAGTTAGGATTTAAACCATAAAATTCTAGAGCTCTTGACATGGAAGACATTGATACTAATGCGTAGATCACGTCATTATGAATCCAACGCAACTTGAACGGACCAGTTCTGAGTTAAAACGAATAAGTTATGATTTAAACAAGATTTCTTTTAGTAAAATAATAGATTAAACCTAACCACGAATTTTAAAAGTTGAAATCATACCTAACAGTAGCATAAACATGTAGAAAACGTAAATACGAACCTAACGCAATTTGAACGGGTCAAATCGGAGTTAAAACAACAAAGTTATGGCATATAGAAACTAGTGGCAATACTGTAAATAGATGAAAACATATTTTGAATCTAATCCGAAAGAAATACGTTTTCAAAAGAATAAAATGTATTATGGAAGTATGCTATGGACTGTGGGTTTAAATATCTGAAAGCCGAGGGGCTCTTTAGCAAATATGTCCGGCGAAGGGGTATCTTCTAATCTGGATCGTTGATCGCGGATCGGACGGAAACAGAAGGGGGAGATGGGGCTCGCCGGTGGCGAGCAAAGTGGTGGCTTCAGGGCCAGAAAAGCAGAGGCCTCACCGGAGAAGTCGGTTTCGGTGATTCCGACCACCATACGTCTTGGGAAAAAGACGGGGAGCAAGAGGAAGGCTTGGCAAACTCGATGGATGGGGCTAGGGCGACTGCGACGGCTTGGAGGCGAGCGCATGGCTCGGCTGAGCGGGTCAGGACCACGGTGAGAATACGATGAAACAGAGCGCGAGCAGCGGCAAAGTGAGGGTGAGCGCGGGCACCATGAGCCCTCCTTACCAGATTCCGAAGTCCGGCGGATGGCACTGGTCGACGGCAACGCAGCAGGGCGGCGGAGCGAACTCGGCGGCGACGATTAGGGCTAGTGGCAGCGCTGCAAGCTTCGAAGCGAGGGCGGCGCAAGCTAGGGTTAGCCGAGGGCGGAGCGGCACTCGCGAGCTTCGCTTTATAGGGGCGTAGGCATGGCGCACATGCCAAGGCCGTGATGCGGTGGTGGCGGTGGGGATTCCTTCCCTGCAGCCGAGTCCAGCTCGTGCACGACATGAGGAAGACGGCGCCGACAGGCGGGGCAGGCACGTCAGTGGGAGAGAGGGCGGGTCCCGTCGGTCGGAGGGAAGGGGACAGCGGGCCTGCGCGTGGCGCGGCTTCGAGGCTGGGCCGAGGCGTAGCTGGGCCAACGGGATTGGAGGCTGGGCCGGCGGGGAGAGAAAAGAGAGGGAGCTGGGCCTTCGGGCCAAAATGAGAGAGAGAGAGAGGGGTGAGGTTCTGCTTTTCTTTTTCTTTTATTTTATAGCCATTTTCAAAACATTTCAAAAGAATTTGAATTCATTTTGAATTTTAGGCGAAACCACTCATCACAATATACAATATGCACCAGCATGTATGCACAACAATGTTGCTACACTCTATGATAAATTTTAATTTAATGAAAAATTATTATTTCCCTATGTTTTCATGAGCACAAAAATATAAAATTAAATCACTTTAACCCTATTTTCAAAAGTGAAAATTTTAGGGTGTTACATTTTTCACATATATGCTGCAACAGTATGTTCCAAATGTTTCAGCTGTTTTTAGTCTTATGTTGCAGTAAGTGTTTTTTCATGTTGCAATTGTTTTATCCAGATGTTGCATATGTTTCACACACATGTTGCAAGCGTATGTCCTAAATATTTCATCTGTTTCAAATGTATGTTGCATTCGAGTGTTTCATGTTGCAAGTGCAAATTGCCGGCGTTGGTGTCCATGAGGGCGGGCAGGGCCAAGCCGCGGCCACCGACGCGTGGAGGAGGCGCATGCCGCCGCCGGTTGTGTGCGAGGAGGCACAGGCTGCGCGGTGCTCTTATGGAAGAGGTGGGGGCAAGTCATCCGAGCAGCATGGGTAGCGGATCTGAAGTGGGCGGTTCAGATGCGAGCCCGAGAAACTGAGCTGGCGTGGGCAACGCGCGAATCTGAGCGGACGGTGTGGAGCGGCCACGGACGTCCGGACGGTAGTGCTGCCACACAAGAAAGTCTCTACTCCCTCTATTTCAAATTACAAGAAGTTTTTATCTTTATTATATATATATGTGTAGCTTTTGCTATGTATTTAGACGTCGGCATTCAAATCCCTCAGCGAATGCAGATGAGTTGCCGCCATCGAAGAAAGTTATTATTTAATTTAATTTTATTATAAATTTAGTTAAACTTGAGATATTTTGAATCTAAAAAAAAGTTAGAATACCTTGTAATCTGGGATGGACGAGGGAGTATCTGCTTAGCTGCCCCTTTTGCCATTTGCCAAGCGGGTTCCGGTTGCTCCACGCGACGACTTTTGCATGCAGTACCACCAGTCCACCATTGTACAACGCGCTACGGCGAGTCATGGTGATATTTATGGAAGTAGGGAAATATCTCCTCCTGTCGGACGAATCGAAAACGTGCTCTCCCGAGGACCGCAGGAAGAAGGCTCAAGTCAAAGTCGCGCGAGGATTAATTTCCACGCAGTAGTACCAGAGTGGTGGATCGACCCCGTGCGCGAGAATTTGCTCATGGATGGATCAGGTAGCTCGTCTCCGAGTCCACCCGATCGGCATCGCCATGGACCGGCAGCTCTATCACTTTTAATGCCACCCGGTCGCTGCTGTAACGTAACGTGCTCTTACGATCTATCGACGTCGCGGCCACGCACACACGGCAGAGGGCACACCCTACGACCGCGCGCCAACGGCCTGCCTGGCCCGACGCCGCACGGCACTGCCGAGGTTCCGTGACTCCCCGGCGGCCTCGGTTTCGTGCAGAGTTGGTGGCCTCGGTTTGTGAATCGTGGGATGGGGTCGGCCTGCGCGGCTCGCGTCGCGTCGCGTCGCGTCACGCCCACCCGGTGCGGTTGCAGGTAGCGCCGCACGACGTGGCCGGCGGTTTTCAGTGATGTCCTGTCCTCCCCCGGCCCTCCTCGGTCACCAACTCCGCTTGTGCCCGGTCCACGCAGCGTGTCTCTGAATCTTTCTTCGGGGCGATCACCAGGCACCGCACCGTACGAGTCCGTGCCACACACGCCCTTTTCTTTCTTTCTTTTCTTTTTTCCATAATTCGTGTTACGGCGGTTAAAGCGAACGATCCATGCATCCAGACGCGAGGCATCAGATCGGATCAAACCGATCCGTTCTGACGACGGAGAAGCAATCCGTCTTGACGGCGTACCCTTCAGCACCGATCGTCGCCGTTCCTGCCTGCTATCCGTCCCCGTCCCCGTCCCCGTCCCCGTCATCGGTGGAGGATGGTGGTAAATGCAAATGCAAATGCTATGGCGTACTTCGACGTTCCCCGCAAGCTGGGCTTTCTCATTGCCCCAAGTCAGCATCTGGAAAATGAAAGGTGCCAATTTCTTATTATCTTTATACACCCTGTTTGGCCAAGAGCTTATCGTGATTAACTCATGCTCGTAGTTCATCGCTCGGTTATAAAATCAAATCTAACCTCACTTTTCAAATTAAGCTAACCTAAGTACCAGTGCCAAATTTACCATTTGTAGAGACCCACTACTGTGAGCCACAGAGCACGGCGCCACGGCCTCCACGTGTCAATCGTATACGGATGTGTTTGTACTAACAACAAACAAAGCACCTGATGAATCGTTACAGGAAACGACGGCTGGATGAGTAATGGCCTAATGGGTCCCGGTTCCCGGTCCACCGTGCCGTTTCTACCTGTTTTTTTTAGGGAAACCGGAGCTTCATTAATCTCTGACAGGATTACAATCTCGGTTTATGTTATCCATGAGACCAGGTGGGGTTATAGGCCACTCCGCCACCTGAGAATCACGGGATACCAATCGAGCACAAGCACGTGCTAACATATTACAATTTCTACTAATGAATCGAAAGCTAAATTCTTCAAAGCTCCGGCTAATATCCTCCATTTGTGTAAGGAGGCCTGGAGTCTCAGACCGCTGGTGTGATCGGTTCTCCCATAAACCAGTGAGCACTTGGCAATCAGTCTTCAGGATCAGACTGTTGGTTTGATCTCCCAACCACAGTGGCCCAACGGCCACTTGGGCCTTGACCTCGCGCCCTGATCGAGGACGCCCAGTCCATCTATGGCTGACGGCCCCCCATCACACTGCGCATTAAATAGAGGTGGGGCCGGCGGCTCTCAGTACGAGGTTCGCCTGAGCCGTACGCCCCACCTAGAAACCCTACTCCGATCTAACAGAGGGGCGCAGCTAGTGACGGGAAGCACCGCCGCCGCCACTGCACTGCGCCACCACGGTCTTCACTACGTCGCTCTCTCTTCTCCGACCGTCGCTGCCTAGCGCAGAACTTCACCGATGAACCTGATGGCCGGATCCCCTACTCAATGGATGGTCAGTGCCAAACCTTAGCTCTTCCTCTCCCTCTCTGTCCCACTCCGTTCACACCATTACTACGAGAAACCCAATGAAACCCCACTGATCTACAACTAGATGATCCAAAGAGTGCTAACAAAGGTATCAGAGCCAGTCTAGTTCGTAGATATGGATCGGGGAAAGAAAAGCAAATCGAACCCTAACCCTAGCAGTTCGCCAGCCTAGGGTGTAGATCTAGGGTTTTCCGAATCAAAAGCAAAGAAAAACAAAGAAAAGAAAAAAATGGATTAGATCTTTCGGATCTGAGCAGACAGAAGGGGTTCCTTAACCCCAACCCTAACTGGGTGAAGATAGAAGGGGCTCGGCCTCAAGACCGCTTGATCCGAACCCTAAACCTGTGATCTCAAATCAAGAAAGAAAGGACGGATTGGCAACCCTAACCCTAACTGTGATCTCGGAGCAAAGAAAAGAAGAAAGAAAAGAAAGAGAAACGAACTTCGGTTCGGAGAAAATGTAACCCTAACCCTAACTTCGATCCCCACACTGCAAATCGGTTCAATCCGAACACAAAAGAGAACCAAATCTGATGGGGAAGAAGGGGAAGGGGTAGCCTACCTCGCCGTGCACCGGGGAGACCTTTTGCCGGCGCGGGAGGAGAAGACCGAACCGGGGGAGCTGTCCGCCCGGGCTCGGCCAAAGAAGCGCCGCGGCTAGGCCGCTCGACGGCGGCGCGCTCACCCGCTAGGGAGCGCGCACGCCGGCGAGGGGGCCGGTGACGGCGCCAATGCTCCGCTCTCTCTCTCGTCGGCGCTCACTCTCGCTTGGGTGATTCAGGACTGAGAAGGGGAGAGAGGAGAAGGACGAAATGAGGCTAGGGTTCTGGGGTTGCCGGCCGCGACGCCAGTTTTTGTTCGGGCGAAGAGGCCGGGCGACCGTCGGATGAGCGCGGACGGTGGAGATGAAGCGGGCCGCGTCGCGGCCCAGGCGGGACAGAGCGCGAGGCTGAATTCCCGGCCTAGGCCCAGGTTGCGGCCTGGGCGCGGGTGAGCGCGCAGGAAGACGCCTGCAGCCATGGGTCGTAGGCCGTTTACGCTGCTATGGGCCGAAATGGCCGAACACAGTGAAATTGAATTCGTTTTATTTTTTCCAGAAACTTTTGAGACATATTTGATGAATTACAATGTCCAACTCTGCACAATTTTGGTCCAATGACAATTTTGTTCAGAGAAAAGTAAAGTTCTATAAAGTTTCTGAAAAAATAATAATGAGAATATTTACGTTTTTCGCTGCAAAGTTAAAGGTTTATTGTCTTCTAATTTGAAGAGCAGTTATAGTTATTCAGTAAATGATGAAAAGTTTATCCTCCAGTTAAAATTGGAACCAATTGGAAAAAATTTTAATTGGAGGAATAGTCGTTGATAGTTAAGATAAATTATAATATTGTTATTTTCTGACCAACGTCGATGATAACAATATTATAAGTTTATTTATGAGTTGATAGTTAAAGTTAAATTATGCTATTGTTATTTTCTGACCAACGATGATGATAACAATATTATAATTTTCTGAGTTTTATGATTAAAGTTTAAATCTCTAATGAATTTTGCATCAAAGTGACCAATTTTCAGAGAATAGATAAAGATCAAAGAATGCATTTAAACTAGAGAAATGTATTTTCATGTTTCCGCTGCAATGAAGTTGATTGTCTTCTAATTAAATTCGAACCAACGGGAGAATTTAATTTTGAGGAGCAGTTCTATGTTTTCAAGATTATTGAATTTCTATACGTTAATTCCATTTCTGCCCAACGGTGATGTGGAATTAATGTAGAAGAATGATGTTTTATTCTATTTCTGCCCAACGGTGATACAGAATAGAACATAAAGATTTCAAAGTTTAATGATTATTATTGTTGAATATTTTTTAGACAAAAGACCTCCATACTTTCATTCTTGAAGGCAGTAAAAGAAATGAGCTGGGTACTTGTGACTCAGATGATGAAATGCCTAAGGGCAAGTTATGTATGAAAGAATACCATTGTTTAAGGGACTGTGTTCTCTTTAAAGAATGGCTTCAAAAGAAAACAATTCTAGGATATTGATCCAAGAAAAGAGATAGATCAATGAGAGTCTTCATTGAGAAATGTCTTTTATGTACTCTCTGTGAAGAAGAATTTATTTTCAGTTCACTTATGAGAGTTGTAAAAGTCATATACATGTTTAATTTGACTAACATTGGATTACACATGTGTGTTAAAGAATATTCGGATTTATTTCTGAATTTGATGATTGAACACGAGCCAATCCTGGCAATTATGTCTGTTCAAGGGAATTATCTCGCATGGCGGGAAAAAGTTTGTGATAGTACCCGCATGACGGGAAAAGTTTGAGAAAATACCCGCATGGCGGGGTAAAGTTGGCATAGTACATATGTTAACCAATCATGTATGGCGGGAGAGTTTGGCATAGTACTTATCCCGCATGGCGGGAGGAGGATGTGATGACTCATGTGCTCTAAAGAAATATCCCGCACATGGAGAGAAGTTTGGGATAGCTCTTATGCTATCCTAGTATTGACCGTACACTCTGATTGTGTCATGGTCATTAAGTACTCAATGAGTTTAAGAACAAAAGAAAGTTGCATGTGAACCAAAAGATAAGAATGATATGCAAGTGTGACTTGCAGAAGTATTGATAATAATAGACTATGTTGAGTTTTGAAGTGTAATGAGGAAAATGTACTCCCATACGAATTTTGTTTGCATGATGTAATCATGTGGATGAAGTAAGTAATCAAAGTTTCCTCATTCAAAAGAGTTCTGAATGTTTCGAAATTGTGGTAGAAAAGTTAATACCATATTTCGAGGGGGAGAAATGTAAGATTAATTAAGAAAGACAATTAAGAAAGATACTTCCCCATACTTCAGATAATGTAATGCATACTATGCATTGAAGGTAAAAGTGATCTATAAAAAATGAATGTGATCGTTGAGGATGTAAGATGGTCATAATAACGATATCCCTAAAGTAAAGAAATAGCTAAATTCCTGAACTTTTTATAGTTCCGATGGGAAGATAGCATAGTCGGCTAGTATTCATACTGGACGAGTTCAGAGTTATCAAGGCGGTGCTAAACGCGCTGTATGAGTTTTTAGCAGGTTAAACCCAAAATAAGAAATTTGAAGATACACCATCTTTACAGAAGATGGAGTAATCTGGGGGAGCATGGTATGTAGATACCTAAGGCTTGAATAGAAGTGGGATTACATATCCACTACAGTGTTTTTTTAGAGCAACAAATTGCTTTATACATGCTGATGTTGTATGACATATACAACACCAGATGTTAGCTCTTAAAGAGAATGAATAAGTAAACAAGGATCTGGTGATACAGGAGGCTATAGAACAATTGCCTTTTGGCAATGAAGAGTAACAATAGCCCCATATGAAAGAAGTGCCACGAGGCCTTAGAAGGTCTCAAAGAATAAGAAAATCAGATATTTCTGGTGACTAAGAAGTAAAAGTTAAGAAAGAAATTTAAATAGAGAGTGATTCCACCTCATTTGAAGAAGCCATGAGAGGCGTTCACTCGTCTAAATGGCAAGAAGCAAAGGAACATGAAATAAAATCGATAAATATCAACGATGTTTGGGACTTAGAAGAAATTCCTAATGGAGCCAAAACAGTAGGCTATAATAGGTCTACAAGACAAAGGTGACTCCAAAGGAAATATAGAAATATATCCAAAGGGAATATGGAAAGCTATAAAGCGCCACTTGTGATGAAATGATTTACATAAAGAGAAGGAATAGATTATAATGAGCATGCAAGGATTCTTTTAGAATGATAATGGTATTAATGGCACATTACGATTTATAGTTACATCAGAAGGATGTAAAGACACATTCCTCAATGGGGATTTGTATGGAAAAGTTTACATAGCATAACTCAAAAGGTTTTGTCGTGGAAGAAAAAGAACATAAAGGGATGTTGCCTAAAGAAATCCATTTATGGATTAAAGCAAGCTTCAAGACAGTGGTTCTTGAAGTTTGACAGTGCAATAAGAAAGTTTAGGTTTTAAAGAGAATGTAGAGGACAATTATATTTATGCAAAGTTTAAACATGGGAAATTTATTTTCCTAATCCTGCATGTGGGTAGCACCTTACTCGCTAGTAGTGGTGTTAATCTACTGTTGGAGAAGAAGCAGCTCTTGTCCTCAAGTTTCAATGAGAATGGTCTTGGTAAAGCATCATTCGTTCCAGGAATTGGAACTTACCGAGATAAAAGGAAAAGGGATATTAGAACTATCTCAAGTGTATACTTAGAGAAGATTCTAAAGAAATAAAGTATATATGTGAATAAACCTACGCCTGTTCCAATAGTCAAGGGTAATAGTTTTCAGAACTTTCAGTGTTCCAAGAACGAATGTGTGATCGATCGAAAGGACGTCCTATATGCTTCAGCTGTTGGAAGCTTAATGAGTGCTTATAAGTAAGAACTTACCCTGACATAGTTCATGTATCCGAGATGTTTTGGCAGAAGTCTAGTCCAGATATAGATCACTGGAATGGAGTTGAGAATGTTTTGTAATTGTGCAAAGACTTATAGGCCTCATGGTGAGTAAGAAAGATTAAATACTCTCAAATAGTTGTGGGTACAAATGTTAAATTTTGGCGAGATGTTTAGTGAAACCCACATAGTAGCTAACACTCGCAGTTGAAGTTTTATTGTGGAAAAGCTCCAAAGAAACAGTTGTGGTGTCATCAAAGATGCATACCCACAGTATAGCTTGTTATGAGGCTTAAGGACAGGCGAAATGGTTAAAAGAACTTACACCCGGAATTGATAATGGTATACAACAGCAATAACCATTTAAGTAGTTCGCTCCTATAACAACGGGTCAAGTGTGCTGCCAAACACATTAACGTTAAAGTTATACGTTGTGAAGGAGAAAGTCCGGAATCATACTAAAAGTATTGAACATAAAAGTAACAAGCAAGTGCTTGTGGATCCACATACAAAAGGCTTACCACCCAGTGTGTTTAGAGAACACACAGTCGATATGGGTTTATGGTATAGCCTATGATTTTCGAACAATAAAGGGCCCAAAGTTAAAGAATCTGTTTCAGAACAGAGACGTGTATTGTAGCTGTTAAATCTATCGGCGATTGACCGTGACGATGAAGCGTGCTCTATGCACTAATCTGTGATGGAACAAATAAAAGTGAAAGGGATTAAAGTCAAAGTTTAAAGTTAAAGTATGAGTTGAGATCAAGGGGGAGAATGTTGGTTTGATCTCCCAACCACAGTGGCCCAACGGCCACTTGGGCCTTGACCTCGCGCCCTAATCGGGGGCGCCCAGTCCATCTATGGCTGGCGGGCCCCCATCACACTGCGCATTAAATAGAGGTGGGACCGGCGGCTCTCAGTACGAGGTTCGCCTGAGCCGTACGCCCCACCTAGAAACCCTACTCCGATCTAACAGAGGGGCGCAGGCAATGACGGGAAGCACCGCCGCCGCCACTGCACTGCGCTACCACGATCTTCACTGCGTCGCTCTCTCTTCTCCGACTGTCGCTGCCTAGCGCAGAACTTCACCGATGAACCTGATGGCCGGATCCCCTACTCAATGGATGGTCAGTGCCTAACCCTAGCTCTTCCTCTCCCTCTCTGTCCCTCTCCGTTCACACCATTACTACGAGAAACCCAATGAAACCCCACTGATCTACAACCAGGGGCGAAGCTACAGGGTGGTCCCTGTGGGCCGCGGACCACCCTGCGCTCGGCCCAACCAAGGCCCATAGGTAGAGTCAGTACTCGCCCAGTCGCTCATGACCTTACGGATTCCGCCGTCTGTTCCTCTCGCATCGTATTGTTTCTGTATTTTTCGTGGCGTGCGGTGCAGTCGTGGGGTCGGTCGACGGCCGCGACGCAACTGCTGGCGGCGGCGAGCACGGCCATCGCCCATCGGACTCCTACAACCGACATCGTCATCTCCACGTCGGCAAACGCAAAGCAGCAGCCGAGCAGGAGCAGGCACTCTGAACTGCTTTGCCAACGTTAATTAGCCTGCTGCTGGCTGCTACTCTACCTGTCTATCCCTATTCTGAATTCTCCTTTAGTCACAAGTACATAATACTCACATTTCTTCTTTTCCTTTCAGTTTCCTCAATTTCAATATATGATCGGTGTTCTGCGATTTGCACGGACAGTCTGTCAGATTGGAGAAGTGCACAAGCTGACAAGCCATAGGGTATGCAAAATTGATTTTTTTGTGCAATTGCAACACTGAATTATTTTATTTCAATATATGATTTTTTTGCAGTATTGGATTAATGGTTTGATATATTGAAACATTATATAATGTTGTTGCAGAATTGTTGAAAGATGAAGAGGACCGGTGATATTGCCTCTCTTTTTCCAAAAATATGAAGCAAAGAAGAAGGCCTCTTTTCCATCTCCTTTTGTGGCTCCAGCTATTCTAGAAGAGCAAATTGAAGAACAAAAAGGTGGACCTGATCAAGACAGAGTAATTCAAGAGAATGTGATTTCAACTCCGATGCCTCTAATTCCGTGGGCATGATGAAAGTGAAGACTCTAGCAATAGAGAGAACTTCATTGAGCTTTTGAAGTGTCTTGCAGCAAATAATGAAGAGGTGGACAGGATTATTTTGAAAAATACTCCAGATAATTATCATTGACTAGCCCAGACATATAGTGTTGAAAGAATATTTTCTGCAATAACCTTTATCAAGAATAAGTTGAGAAATAATATGGGTGATAGCCTGCTGGATGATTATCTAATAATTTTATTCAGCAGGACATCTTCTTACAATTGAGTGAAGAAGAGATCACATCAACACTTTCATGGCTATTAGAAGGCGCAAGCCTGACAAGAAGTAGTGACATATTGTTCTTCAACTATTATAGGTATGTAATATTTGAATTCTATGTTAACAAAATTATACTCATCTATTTTATGAACTTTGTATGTCCTTTTTTCATTAATTGCGTTTTGTCATTCATATACCTATGTACCGACATGTTAAATTTATAGCTGTTAAAAAAATTTAGACAATAAACCACCCTAGCTACAAATCCTAGCCAGGCCACTGTCTACAACCAGATGATCTAAAGAGTGCTAACACAGACGTCGCACACCCCTGTCTCGAGCTAGGACCATTCCGTCGCAGCACGCCAAGGCTTCGGCAGTCAGCGCATTCAGGCAGTGCTCATACCATTTAGCTGTGCCACCACACGTTCTTCCATCTTGGTCCCGAAGAGTCGCACCGGATGCCGCCGACCGATCGCCATCATAGAAGGCTGCATCAACATTGCATTTTACCCAGCCGGTGGCCGGCCTTTCCCAGAACTTTGGAATACTTGTGGATCTCCTTTCTTTCTCCGGATGAATAAGCTGCCAGAGATCGAAAGCGGTGTCTATAGCCCACTGTGCTGCTACTCTCACTGGTCGCGGCTCCTCTCCATGCCGCCTGCTGTTCCGCGCCATCCATAGCGCCCACATTCCGCACAAGATCACCGCTGCATCTTTCGGTGGAACACAGCCTGGATCAACCAAATCACGAGCCCAGGTAAGCGCGATCTTGACACCAGACATCGTCTTCGTCTGATTCCAGAGAAACTTTGCCACCGTGCACTCGAGTAGGACGTGCTTCACCGACTCCTTGTCACCTCCACAGACATCACAGTTAGCAATGGGCTCTACTATGTGTCTGCGATTCAGGACATCCTTGGCCGGGAGGAAGTCATTTACCACCCGCCACCAGAAGACGCGAACTTTTGGCGGCACACATAATTTCAAAATTCGGGACCATGTGATGTCTGATAGAATCATCTAGGCGTAGATTTAGTGGATAAAATATAACTTAAATAAGGATTTGGTGATGTACCTCGCCGCATGCAGTAACGGCCATGGCTCGGAGTAGAAGTACCATCGTAGTGGGACGCGGTCCAGTAGCGACACCGATGGAGCTTCCCGTCGCTCACAGCACTCCCCTCTTGATCGGACTAGTGTTAGACTCGGTGGAGAACTGGCGGCAACAGTGAATCTCGTACCTTGCGCCCCGGCCCCCACCTTCCTCTTTGTAGTGCTGCGCGACGGAGCCCATCAGCTAGGAGAACGGCTGGGCGCCCCCGATCAGAGCGCAGATCAAGGACTCAATTGGCCATTGGGCCAACTTGGTACAGATCAACCTAACATTCTCTCTATTGATCTCACCTTATGACTTAAACTTAACTTACTTTATCTTTTTCCCATTCCATCACAGATCAGTGCATATATCGTGCCTCATCGTCACGATTAGTTGCCATTAGATTAAACAGCTACAATGCACCTATCTGTTTTGAAATAGATTCTCAACTAGGCCCTTAGTATCCAGAAATCATAGGCTTTCCCGTAAACCCATGTCGACTGTGTGTTCTCTGAACGCACTGGGTGGTTAGCCTTTGGAAAGCGGACCCACAAGTACTTGCTTGGTACTTATATGCTCAATGCTTTCAAAATAATTCTGGATTTTCTCCTTTACAACATATAACTTAATGTCAATGTGTTTGACAGCACACTTGACCTGTTGTCTTAGGACTTAATTACTTAAAATAGTTATTGCTGTTGACTACCATTGTTAAATTCGGGTACATATTCCCTTAACCACTTTTGCCTGTTCCTGAGGCCTCATGACAAGCTATACTATGGTATGTATCATTGATGACACCACAACCGTTTTATTGGAACTTTTTCACAATAATACTCCAACTACGAGTGTTAGCAACTACTCTGGATTTCACTACACATCTCTCCAAAACTTAACATTTGTACCCACAACTTTTGAGAGTACTTGTTCTTTCTTACTCAGCATGAGTCCTATGATACTTTGCAAAAATTGCAAGACATTCTTAACTCCATTCCAGTGATCTATATCTGGACTAGACTTCTGCCAAAACATCCTGGATACGTGAACTACATCAGGGTAAGTTCTTACTTGTGCACTCATTAAGCTTCCAATAGCTGAAGCATACTAAACCATGTTCTTTTGATCCATGTCATATTGGTTCCTGAAACACTAAAAGTTTCCAAATCTATTATCCTCGACTATAGTAGCAGGCGTAGCTTTACTCACATGCATACTTCATTACTTTATAATCTTTTTTAAGTATGCTTTTGCGATAGTCCTAATACTCCTTTTTTCTATCTTGGTGAGTTTCAGTTCCTAGAACCAATGACGCTTCACCAAGATCATTTATATTGAAACTTGAGGACAAGAACTTCTTCTTCTCTAATGGCAGATTAACATCACTACTAGTGAGTAGGATGTCATCTATACATCGGATGTGGAAAGCGAGTTTTCCATTCTTGAACTTTGCATGAACACTATTGTCCTTCTTATTTTCTTTAAACCCAAACTCTCTTATTGTTTCATCAACTTTAAATACTACTGTCTAAAGACTTGTTTCTGATCCATAAATGGATTTCTGCAGGCGGCATCCCATACGTTCTATTTCTTTCCACGACAAAACCTTTGGTTTGTGCCATGTATATGCTTTCATATAAATCCCCGTAGAGGAATGTCGTCTTTACATCCATCTGATGTAACTTTAAATCGTAATGTGCCACTAACGCTATTATGATTCTTATATCTTTCTACATTCTCTTTGGAGTCACATTTAGCCTTGTAGACTCATTTACAACCTACTATTTTGGCTCCATTAGAAATTTCTTCTAAGTCCCAAACATCGTTGGTATTCCTCGATTTCATTTCATCTTATATAGTTGTTTTTTCTCATTCTTTGAGACCCTCTAGGGCCTCACCTACTGGCACTTCTTTCATATGGGGCTGCTGTTGCTCTTCATTGCCAAGAGACAATTGATTCTACAGGCTCCTGTATAACAAGATCCTTGTTTATATTTTTAATCTTCTTTGATGAGCTAACAACATGTGTTGTATAAGTCATACAACATCAACAGGTATTGATAAATTTATTGCTCTTGAATCACTGGAGTGGGCACACAGTCTCACTTCTCTTTAAGTCTTAGGTCTCTATATACCATGCTCCCTCAGATTATCCCATCTTCTATAAAGACAGTGTATCTTCAAATTTCTTATTTGGGTTTAGTCTATTAAAACCTCATATGGCTCTTTAAGCACCACCTTAACATCTTTTATTCTGGCTGACTACGCTATCTTCCTATCGAAACCGTAAAAAGTTCAGGAATTTAGCTATTTATCTGCTTAGGGGTATCATTATTATGACCATCGTACTCACTCGACGATCACATTCATCTTTTATAGATCATCCTTGCCCTCAATCGACACTATGCATCGCATTATCTGAAGTATAGGGGAGTATCTTTTTAATTGTTTTTCTTAATTGATCTTACAATTCTCCCCCTCGAAATGTGGCATAAACTTTACTGCCATAATTTCGAAAACTATTCAAAACTCTTGTGAATGAGGAGACATTTATGACTTACTTCATTCACATAATTATGTCATGCAAACAAAGTTATTTCTTAATTCATATGGGAGTACACTTTTCTCATTCCACTTCATGAACTCAACAAGGTCCTTAGCGGTACTACTGCAAGTCATGCTCGCATGTCCTTCTTATCATTTGGTTCGTATGTAACTTTCTAGGATAGCATAAGGCCACCCCAAACTTCTCTCGCTATGCGGGACACACAAAAACACATGAGTCATCACAAAACTTCTCCTGCCATGCATGATTCACTAGCATAAGTACTATGCCAAACTTCTCCCCAAGCGGGATAATTCCCTATATGGTACGTAAATGCCGGAATTAGCTCTCAGGGCACAGGAAGTGTTGGAAGATTCAAGACATTAAATTTAGAAATAATTCTGAATACACATGTTTAATTTTGCAACTATTATCATAATGATGGAAAAAATATACTATTTACAGTAACGGAAACTTAGTCATGACGACTAAAACATTCACTTATACTTCATTCTTTAATTAAATCTTCCCGTTGGCTTGCACCTGAGTGATCTCGTTGGTTAAAATTAAAACATACAAGGCACTTCTGCATGAATTCTACATCACCGTTGGGCAGGAAATAGAATTAATGCATAAAAACTTATAAATGAAAAATTATAATATTGCTATCATCAACTTTGCTATGAAAAATAGCAATATCATAAATACAATATTCTTCTACAATAATTTCACATCACCGTTGGGCAGAAATGGAATTAATGCATGAAAAAACTCATGAATAAACCTATAATATTATTTTTAACTTGAAAAACATATAGCTACTCTTCAAAATTAAATTCTCCCGTTGGTTCGAGTTTAATTAGAAGATAATCAACATTATTTCAGCGGAAACATGAGAATAAAATACATTCTACTAGTTTAGGAGCATTTCTCGATCCTTATCTACTCTCTGAAAAATGATCACGTTGGTGCAAAATTTATCAGAGATTTAAACTTCAAACTTAAACCTATAAATAAAATTATAATATTGTTATCATCAACGTTTATCAGAAAAATAACAATACCATAATTTAACTTAAACAAATATGACTACTCATCTAATTAAATTTTTCCGCTGGTTTCAATTTAATTAGAGGATGAAACATTAACATAGTAGCGGAAACGTGAAAAAAACAAAATATCCTTCTTGTTCAGAAGCATTTCCTTTAGCTCATCTACTCTCTAAAAAATTCATCACGTTGGTGCAAATTTTACTAGAGATTTAAACTTCAAAATTTGTCTAAAATTCATCAAATAAAAGAAGGAAAATCATCTGAAAAAAAATATGAAACTTAAACTTCATTTCTTCTTCGTTTATTCAGCCCAGTGGCTAAATAGGCCCGCGGCCCACCTCGCCTGTGTGCTTGTGCGCCCGTGCACCAGCTCGCGGCCCAGCACGCGCTGCCGCGCTCCCCCGCGCCCAGGCCGCAACCTGGGCCTGGGCCAGGAAAGCGCTCTCCCTCCTGGGCCAAAAGAGGCTCGCATGTTCGTGGCCGTAGATCTGCATCCGACGGCTGGCCGCACGTCTCGACCGAACAAAATCCCACGCCCGGCCGTCCCCCACCTAAAACCCTAGCTCATTACCTTCCTCACCCATTCTTTCTGAGCGCCACGATGGAGCGACGACGACCACGGGTGGCGGCCGGAGGGAGGAGTCACGGCGCTGCTGCGGTACCCCTCGCCGGTGCAAGCGTGTAGCCGGAGCCGCGCACGGCGCTATCGATTGGCACCGTGGTTGTGCCCTTTGGAGCCTCGGCGGCTCTGCATTTTCATCCCGCGCGACGACGGTCGCAATGGCGGGGTGGTTCTACCCACGGTTCCGCATCGGCGCCTTGAGCTCACGCCCGCGTGATGACATCTCGGTGGCGAGCGGCGGCTCAACTTCGACATCTCGATGGCGAGCAGCGGCTCAACTTCCCGTGCGGCGTCAAGGATGGCCGGCGGTGGTGACTTCAGCGGTGAGAGGACCAGGTAGGCTCCCCTCTCTGTCTTTCTCTCTGACTTAGGGTTAGGGTTTCGAGTTGGGCTCAGAATTTGGTACTTATAGGGTGTAGGGCCGAGATGTCGACTAGAGGGGGGGGGGGGGTGAATGGTCGTTTCTAAAACTTAATCGCGCCGGCTAACCAAAACAAGTGTGGAATTAAAACTATCGGTATAGCCAAGACTACACCCCTCTATCTATGTTCTCTAGCACCTTGCAAAGATCCTAATTAAGCAACAAAGGTGCTGGGCTAGCTAAGGCTCACCTAATCAATTCTAGAAGCAAGGTCACACAAACCTATGCCACTAGTACTTTAACCAACGGGGAGCTCCTACACATGCTAGTAAGTAAAAGCGCAAAGCCAACTAAGCTCACTAGCAATGCTCAATAACAAGGCAACCAATGTCAAATTAGAGAGCGCAAATACTTAGCTACACAAACTAAGCAAAGTGACTAACAAGGTTACACAAACCAAATTAGTCACGTAAGGGAGCTACTTCTATGCTACACAAGCAACAAGGTAACTAGTGAGTTATACAAGCAAACTAATTACAAGAGCAACAACACAAGCACAATGTATATGAAAGTAATTACAAGCTTATGTAACGAGGATGCAAACCCACGGAAAGAACAAGGTTGACACGGTGATTTTTCTTCCGAGGTTCACGTGCTTGTCAACACGCTACGTCCTCGTTGTGTCGACCGCTCACTTGGTGGTTCGGCGGCTAATTGGCATCACCCGCCAAGCCCACAAGTCGGGCACCGCAAGAACCTACCCCAAAAGTGAGGGTAGCTCAATGACACGCTCAACTAGAGTTGCTCTTCGTGGCTCCCGCGAGGCGAGCACAATGTCCCTCACAAAGCTCTTCTCCGGAGCACCGCACAAGCTTCTTGCGGGCTTCGACGGAGACCACCACCGAGCCGTCTAGGAGGTGGCAACCTCCAAGAGTAATAAGCATCGCCAGTTTGCAACTCGATCACCTAGTGCCACTTGATGCAACCTCACGATGCAATCGCACTAGAATCGCTCTCTCACACAATCGAATGATCACTATCAAGCATATGGAAGATGGAGGGCTCCCAAGCACTCACAAGCATGGACACAAAGTCCCCCAAGGTGCTCAGCACTAGCCATGGCCGAGACACCCTTCTATTTAGTCCCACGGGCAAAACTAGCTGTTACCCCTTCATTGGGTGTTTTTCGAGTTGACCGGACGCTCCGGTCATATCGATCGGACGCAGGACCTCAGCGTCCGGTCAACGGATGCTCGCCACGTGTCGCCTCCGTTCAACCTCAGTCAATTGATCTCAACGGTCAAGTGATGACCGGACACAGCTGCTCAAAGTGACCGGATGCGGGACTCCAGCGTCTAGTCGTTTCCAGTAAGCTCCCAGAGCTGCTCAATTGCGACCGAATGCGTCCGGTCGGTCACGATCGGACGCAGCACCAGCGTTCGGTCCTTCTCCAACTTCTCTGCGTCGCCTACGTCACCGTACGTCAGCCTGGCCAGACACACCCTGCCAGCGTCCGGTCAATTTTAGCGCCAGCGTCCAGTCAAAGACCGATGCCTGCCCGCTCTCTGCTGCCACTGACCGGACGCAGAAACCCAGCGTACGGTCACCACGTGACCAGCGTCCGGTCCACTCTGTGAGACCCTGTATTTTCTGTATAGGGCACCGGTGGCACCGTCGGACTGTTTGCACTCTACAGGCAGACACTCCGTCGGTGGAGTTTCGAACCCTTGCATCTGTTCCTTCACCGAGTTGATCCACATCAACTCCAACTTCTTCTCTTTTGCAAATGTGCCAACACCACCAAGTGTATACCAATATGTGTATGTGTGTTAGCTTTTCACAAACATTTCTCAAAGGATTAGCCACTCAACTTGACACGCCACTCGATCCTAGCGATGATGCAAAGTTAGATCACTCGAGTGGCACTAGATGACCGATATGCAAACAAGTTTGCCCCTCTTGATAGTACGGCCATCTATCTTAAACTCGGTCATCAACTTCTCTACACACCTATGACCAGTGAAATGAAATGCCCTAGGTTATACCTTTGCCTTGCGCATTCCATTCTATCTCCTCCATTGTTGATGCAACACATGCACCAACATGATCAACAATGATATGATCTACTTCATATCATTACGTGATCATATTGGTTCATCGATCTTGACTTCACTTGCTTTTCACCGTTGCCTTCGTCCATCGGCGTCAAGTCTTGCTTAAGCTTCACCGCCACGCGGTCCATCGCTTCCAAGCCTCCAATTTGCCCTTCACGCTTGCAACCGGTCCATCAAGCCAAGTCATGTCTTGATCTTCTCCACCTTGATCATATGACTCAATGTCATGTCTCATATGCAATAAGCTCCGTCATCATCACATATGTGAGCTTTGCAACATCTCTAAACCATTTTCACCTTCATGGCATATGTTGCTCACACACATGTACCTGTGGACTAATCATATGTGTATCTCACATAAACACAATTAGTCCGTCTAGGTTGTCAATCAATTACCAAAACCACACAAGGACCTTTCATAGGGTTAGGTTTAATGCGAATCAAATCAAATCGAATCACTTCCTTCTTGATTCTACCCTAAACCGAGATCTACGCCTAGAACCTGGCTCTGGTACCATTGATAGACTTCTAGGATCATCTAGGCGTAGATCTAGTGGGTAAAGCATAACTTAATAAGAACTTGGTGATGTACCTTGCCGCATGCAGTGGCGGCCATGGCGCCACCGCGACGTGGCCACTGATGTTGGAGTAGAAGTAGCATCGTAGTGGGGCGCGGTCCAATAGCGACACCGATGGAGCTTTCCGTCGCTCACAACACTCCCCTCTTGATCGGACTAGGGTTAGACTCGGTGAGGAACTGACGGCAGCCGTAAACCTCGTACCTTGCGTCCCGGCCCCCACCTTCCTCTTTGTAGTGCTGCGCGACAGGGGCCCATCAGCCAGGAAAACGGCTGGACGCCCCCGACCAGGATGCGGATTAAAGGCCTAATTGGCCGTTGGGCCAATTTAGTGGAGATCAACCTAACAATGTCTCCTGAAGAAGAAGAAGCTTGAACTGCTTCCTGTTGCTGCCCCTGCTCGTCGAACAGGCAACGGTATGCCGACCGAACAGAGTACAGGCCATGTCTTTCCAATTCCCACGCCCAAGTATCATCACCTATACCTCTCACCGGCAAGCTTAGGATAGCCTGAGCGTCAACATCAAGGAAGAGCTGTTTGATAAGCTCCGCATTCCGACTCCCACTCGGAGTCAAGAGGTCCGACACCAAGTCAACCTGCGGCTGAACTGGTGCTGTGATCGGCTTCCCGCTGAAATGGCCAGGTAGCCAACGGTCCTGCCAAATTCTCGTTGTACCATCGCCAATCCGACGCACAAGCCCTTTGGACAAAACTTCTCTGCTCGCCATTATAGCCCGCCAAGTATGGCTTGAATGTTTCTTTCGAGTGGCATGCAGAAACTCTGAATCATGATAGTATCTACCCTTCAACACGCGAGCACAGAGCGAGTCAGGGTTTTGGATCAATCTCCATCCTTGTTTACCCAGCATGGCCAAATTAAACAATCTCAAATCTCGAAAGCACATGCCACCAGCAACTTTGGGTTTAGTCAGAAGTTCCCAACGCCGCCAGTGTATGCGCCTGCTGTCTGCCGAGCTCCCCCACCAGTAGTTTGATATCACCGATTTCATTTTCCGGCAGGTGTCCTTCGGGATCAAGAAGCAGCTCATAGGATAGGTAGGCACAGCTTGCGCGACTGACTTAAGCAGCACCTCCCTGCCCGCACAGCTTGCTTCACGGCCGCTCCACATTCCAACTAGATTTCTTATCCTGGTTGGCATAAATTCAAAGGTGTCCTTTGTTGCACGCCCCAGGGCAGTTGGAAGGCCCAGATAATACTTCTCTGCCAAGGCTTCACTATCAATATGTAGAACTTCCCTCACCTCTTGCTTGCAAGCATCATCACAATTAGCACTGAAAAAGACCGCTGATTTGTCTCTGTTTACCAGCTGCCCCGACCCTCTGCTATATATATCCAGAATGTCTTGCAATGGTTGAGCACCTCTCTGGGAGGCTTCCGAGAAAACAATGCAGTCGTCTGCAAACAGAAGGTGTGAGACCCATGGAGCATGGATCCCAACTCTCACACCCCTGGACAGGTGCGCCGGTCCAACCGCCCTCAGCAGCATGATAGACCTTCAGAGCACAGTAAAAAGAGATATGGGGAGATAGGATCCCCTTGGCGAATCCCTCTTGACGGCTTGAACGGAGTTGACAATTTCCCATTCACCCGTACTGAGAATGCATACCGAGGTGACGCATCTCATGACAGTATGCACAAAACTCTCTGCAAAGCCCAATTTCAGCATCATATCTTGGAGGTAATTCCACTCTACTCGATCATAGGCCTTCACCATGTCGAGCTTGACTGCACATGCCCCCAATTTCCCCTTCTTTCGCTTGAGATAGTGAGTGCATTCATAGGCTACAAGTACATTGTCCGTGATTAGGCGGCCAGGCACAAACGCACTCTGCTCTGCAGAAATAACTTCGTCTAAAAACACTCGCAGCCTGTTGGCGAGCACCTTAGAACACAGCTTATAAATCACATTGCATAGAGAGATCGGTCGAAAGTTCTTGAGGTCCTGTGGATGTTTTATCTTTGGGATCAACACAAGCGTTGTCTGGTTGATAGCCTCTCCGGTAGCTGACCACCATTTAGGAAATTCAGAACTGCTCTAGTCACACTCGGACCCACCGTCTCCCAATGTGTTTGATAGAAGCCGGCTGTAAACCCGTCAGGCCCCGGGGCCTTATGAGCACCCATCATAGATAGAGCCCGCTCCACCTCCTGTTCTGAGAACGGACTCTCCAACGATTCATTCATCGCCTCAGTCACACGCTGCGGCACATGTTCCAGTATCTCATCTGGCTCCAAGACCGGTTGGTCTGTGAACAGATCCCCGTAGAAATCCGCAGCCATGGACCCATGGTCTCCATCGCGGTCTGCCCAGTGACCAGATCACCATTGGCTGTCCTCAAGGCCGTAATGTGGTTGGTCTTGGCCCGCTCCTTCGCTTTCGCCTGGAAAATTTGGTGTTCCTGTCACCTTCTTTCAGCCAAGTCGTGCGCGCCCGCTGCTTCTCCATTATTTCCTCCCTTGGTAGAAGTTCAGAAATACGAGTCATTATTTGTCTTTTCCGCCTAGATGATCCAGAGTAAATGAAAAAACTCCTCTCATTCTTCAGCTCGCGGCGTAGCTTGCTCAACTCCAGCCTGACCGAGCCAAAAACCGAGTGATCCCACTCCTGAAAAGCCGATCGCATCCTTCCCAGCGAGTCTTGCAGTGCATCTAAATCTTGGACGTGGTTTGCAGCCCCCCAGGTATCTTTAACCAGCTGTAGGTAAGAAGGTTCCCTCCTCCACATGTTCTCATATTTGAAGCTCCTCTTTCTTCTACCTCTACCTCGCTTGGATCGGTTGCATTCAATCACTAAGCAACAATGGTCAGACTCTGTTGTTTGCTCGTGAGAAACCTTGATTTGCTTGAACACATCCGCGAAAGTTGCATTAGCGAAAACTCTGTCAAGTCTAACTTTGATGTTGTGGATTCCTTCTTGACGGTTATCCCAGGTGTACGGCAGCCCGGAGAAACCCAAGTCAAAGAAACCACACACGGACACAGCATCACGGAAGCCATCCATCTGTCTTTCCGGCCGCTGCACCACCCCCATCCCCCCCCCCCCCCCCCCCCCCCCCCAAACTGCTCGTTAGCTTCTAGTATTTCGTTGAAGTCCCCGGCACAGAGCCAAGGAGCATTGCTTTGAACACTCAGAAACTGCATGAGTTCCCAACTTCGATACCGGTTTTCTTTCCTGGCTTCACCATAAAAACCAGTAAAACGCCACTGATCCGCACCAGAGACTGGATCCACCACCATCACGTCTATATGAAGCTTGTCGTACGTCTGCAGCTTCACACAGACCTCATTGGTCCATAGTAGGGCGAGACCCCCAACCACGGCCATAGGTTCCAACCCCCACACCATTTGGGAAACCCAAGCTACTCCGCAGACCTTGCACATCTTTGGAGAAGCGTCGAGTCTCCGAGAGAAAAAACCACCACCGAGCGATGCAGCTGTACCAAGCTACGCACTTCTTGAACTGCCTCGGGCCGCCCCAAGCCCCGGCAGTTCAAACTTAGTAGTTTCATTGTGCCCGGCGGGGACGACTGCCGCCCGCAGCCGCCGTCGACAGTGCATGTGTATGAGATTTCGATCTCTTTTCCTTCTTTGGCGATGCCTCCGAAGCAGTTGCTACTGTTAGGAAATTAGGCAATTTTATTATCAGTTTAATCCAGAAAAATAACATCAGCGGGTTTGTGACGACATATATGTGTATGTGTATATTTCTTATGAACACTATAACATGCAGAGATGACATACTGGTGAATACATTAAAAACACAAAGTACAGAAATCACAGAGATTAGACTGTACCCAGCCACAAGGGATAATGTTCAGACCGGATTGGAACTCAGTGAAGACCGAAGACGGCAACCCCTTAGTGAAGATGTTAGCGTACTAGGAAGAAGTGGGAACATGCAACACCCGAACCGCGCTAGCCGCTACGCGTTCTTGGACAAAGTGTAGATCAATCTTGATGTGTTTGGTGCGCTGATGCTGCACCGGGTTCGTCGAGAGATATACTGCACTGACATTGTCACAATAAACAACAGTGGCACGCTGGAGTGGAATATGCAGCTCCTGAAGTAGCTGTCGTAACCAAGTCGTTTCGGCGACAGCGCGATACTCGGCTTCAGCACTGGAATGAGAAACAGTGGGTTGCCGCTTCGATGACCAAGAGACAAGGTTATCACCAAGAAAGACCGCGTACCCAGAGGTGGAGCGGCGAGTGTCAGGACAACCGGCCCAATCCGCATCAGAATAGGCAACCAGAGTCGATGTGGTGATGCACCGAAGCTGTAAACCGTGATCTAATGTCCCATGCAGATAATGGAGAACACGCTTAATCAAGGCTTAGTGTGGCTCTCGCGGATGATGCATATGAAGGCACACCTGTTGGACAACATAAGAAATATCTGGGCTAGTGAAGGTGAGGTACTGTAATGCACTGGCTAGACCTCGATAATGAGTCGGATCAGCGACCGGGGATCCCTCCATGCCAGAGACCTTTGCTGATGTATCAACGGGTGTCGAACACGGTTTGCAGTGGCGCATGCCTGCACGCTCAAGAATCTCCAGGATGTAGGAACGCTGTGAAAGAAAGAAACCATCATCGTGACGAGTGACGGTGAGGCCTAGAAAATAGTGCAGAGGACCAAGATCCTTCATAGCGAATTCCTGCTGGAGTGCTGCAATAACCTGGCGGAGAAGAGGTGCCGAGGAGGCTGTCAAAACAATATCATCAACATAGAGAAGCAAGTAGACTGTATCACCGCCGTGTCGATAAATAAATAATGATGTGTCGGACTTGGCACTCACAAAACCCAAGGAGAGAATGTGAGAGGCAAAGTTACTGTACCAGGCACGGGGAGCTTGCTTCAGGCCATAGAGAGACTTCTTCAGGCGACAAACAAAATCCGAGCGGGAGGTGTCAACAAAACAAGCAGGCTGCACACAATAAACCGTCACATCGAGGGTGCCATGCAAGAAAGCATTCTTGACATCAAGCTGATGAACAGGTCAATCATGAGAGAGAGCAACTGTGAGCACTGTGTGAATGGTAGCAGGCTTGACCACGGGACTGAAGGTCTCAGCAAAATTAACTCCAGGATGTTGAGTGAAACCTCGAAGAACAACGAGCCTTCTATCGCTCAAGAGAACCGTCAGCACGATACTTATGGCGATAAACCCACTTGCCGGTCACAATATTGGTCCCGTTCGGCTCACCCCATATTCGGCTTAGTTTTTTCAGCCGGAACAGTGTTTTTCTCTCACAACAATTCAGCCAGAACAGTGTTTTTCAGCCAGTTTCAGCCAAGATTCAGCAAGCCGAACGGGCTCCTGGGACGAGGAACCAACTCCCATGTATTATTGGCGATCACTCCTCAGTCATTGCCTCTCTCTAGTTCGGATCTGCCAGTGCACTGCGATAGGAACTGGGCACCGGAGATAAGGCAACAACATGAAGATTGAATGGAGTCTTCGGTTGGCGAAAGCCATGCTTCCCGCGCGTCATCATGCTGTGCTCGTTTGCCACTGGTGGAATAAGCACAACACTTGGTGGACGTGCATTGACACCAGACGGAGGTGTGCTAGCCGCACTTGCATCATGCTGGGGCGGAGGCACATGGGGCGCACCAAGCCCAGGCGTGCTAGAGGATGCCACACCAGGCTGAGGCGGAGGCACATGCGGTGGTGCACCAGGCCCAGGCGCGTGGGGGACGTTGCTGGAGGACGCCACACCACGCGGAGGCACGTGGGCCGTGCTGGCCATGCCAGGCCCAAGCCCGTAGGCGACGGTGGCACTGGAGGACATGCTGCACCCCGAGGACGCCGCGTCCTGCTGCAGCAACCCGTCCACACCGCTGGCAGCAACCTGGGGCTGAACGCCAGCAGGGGCAGCGGTGTCGTGTGGGTCGTGCGAGACAGCATCCGGAGTAGTAGCAGGGGTACTTGAAACACGAGACAAGCCAATAGGAATAATAGGTGCAACATCAAACTCTGATAGAAAGTCAAAGTCGGATGAAGGCGGGGATGAGACCTCGGAGAAGGGAAAGGAGGTTTCATCAAAGGTTACGTGACGTGAGATGATGATCCTATTGATGGAGAGATTAAGACAGCGGTACCCCTTATGATCAGAGGGGTACCCAAGGAAAACGCAGGCGGCGGAGCGGGGAGCCAACTTATGATCAGCAGTTGCAGAGAGGTTTGGATAGCATAGACACTCAAAGACGCGAAGGTGGGTATAAGATGGCTGGGTTCCATGGAGTGCGACAAAAGGGGTGGCAAGAGCGAGGGTCTTGGTAGGGTGACGATTGAGGAGATAAGTGGCTGTGTGGAGTGCCTCGACCCAATAAGAGGCGGGCATGCTAGCCTGAAAAAGGAGAGAGCGAATAATATTATTGGTGGTGCGAATAATGTGCTCGGCTCTACCATTTTGGGGCGAAGTGTATGGGCAAGACAAACGGAGGGTGGCACCATGAGTAAGAAAGAACGTGCGGACGCTGGAGTTATCAAACTCACGACCATTGTCGCACTGAACGTTCTTGATGGAGACGCCGAACTGAATGGAAACATAAGAAAAAAATGAGTGAGAGTGGTGAATGTGGCAGACTTGAGGCGGAGAGGAAAAGTCCAAAGATAGTGCGAGCAATCATCAAGAATGACTAAATAATATTTGTAACTTGAAACCCTAGCCATGGGGGAAGTCCAAAGGTCACAATGTATTAAATCAAAATTATGAGCGGCTCATGAACTAGAAGTAGGAAAAGGGAGACGCACATAGCGACCTAACTGACAAGCATGACACAAATATTCGGACTCAGTTTTATTACATGAAATGGCAGAAGATGACACTAAACGGGAGAGGGCCTCGGAGCCGAGGTGACCAAGACGTCGATGCTAAAGGGTGGAGCAGGTGCCGGCGGCGAGGGTGAGGGGCCGAAAGGCCGATGGCAGGAGCGGGTAAAGCGGCCTAGAACTATTGCACCTGACGATCACGCTCTAGGTTTTGAGGTCCTTCACAGAGAAACCATATGAATCAAATTCAAGAGAGCAATTACAACGGAAATAAGTTTTTTAATTAACTGGGGAGAAACAAGAACATTATTTAAGCAAAGGAAACCCGAAGGAGTAGGAAAATTAAGAGAGCCGGTGCTAGTGACGGGTAAGAGGGAGCCATCAACGACAATAATATTGGATGGAGTGGAAAATGAAGGAGGTTGAGAAACACAAAGATTACTGGAGTTTGATGTCATGTGAGTCTCAGCACATGTATCCATATACCATTCAGTCGACGGTGGTGGCTATAGTGGCATTGTGTTGAAGGACGAGGCCAGGACGTTCGGGTCCCACCCCCACGAGAAGCCACCTGGATGGGTGAGCAAACCAGGTGAAACAGGAGGACCGGCAAAGCCTGGCGTAGGCACCTGATGTAGAGGCGGCAGCGACCCAGGGAGAGGAGCCAACGGAGGCGGTGGTCCAGGGAGTGGGGCGAGCTGTGGTGGCCCAGCTGGGAGGGGCGCCTGTCCGGTGAAGAACGCCGGTGGTGGCTGGGCGGAAGCGTGGGGAGGGGCACCAGGCGGACCAGCCCAGTACGCCTGGAAGGTGCCGTAGGCAGGCTGACATCCGGTCGGTGCTGTAGGGTGCCGCGGACCGGAAGGAGCCCACTGACCAGGTGCGCTGGGAAACACCGGACCAGGGCCACCGGTCTTCTTGCCGCCGCCGCCGCCGCGCCGCGTCTGCTTCTTGCCGGAGGTCGCAGCAGCATTGTAGGTAGGTGGAGGATTGGCACGCGGGGCGGAGGCAGCCAGAGCCTGCGCCGGAGCTCCTTGCTTGGCCTTCATGGCGATCTCAGCGAGACGAAGGTCGGAGCGCACCTCAATGAACATCGGGAATGGCCGTTGGCGCTGGATCAACGTTGTCAGATGAGCAAAGCAGTCGTTGAGACCGCGAAGGACGTTGAGGACGAGGGTGCGGTCGTGGACGGGTTCACCAAGATCAGCAAGCTGATCGGCCATGGCCTTGAGACGGCGGCAGTAGTCGTCGATGGACAGGTCGCCCTGGACGAACGTGCGGAACTCGGCGTCGAGAAGGAGTGCGCGGGTCTCCTTGTTCCCGATGAACTGCTGCTCCAATCCGAGCCAGACGACGCGAGCTGTGGGCGGACCATCCTCGCGGTTCATCACCACCTCAAGGAGTTCAGGGGTGATCGTGCTATAGAGCCACGAGAGCACGGTGCAGTCCATGCGCTTCCACGAGACGTCAGCAGAGCGATCGTCGTCGAAAAGCACGTGGTTAGCGAGCGCATACCGCTTGAGAGTGTTGAGGAAGAGGCCATGCCAGCGGTTGGAGTGCGGCGACGTGAGGTCGAGGACGATGGGCACAAGAGCCTTGATGTTGACGATGGCTGCAGCTTGGGCATGAAGAGCAGCGGTGGCTGCTGCAACTTCGCCGGCGAGGACGAGGGTGCGGGCGTTAGCATCGCGCTGTTCGGCTTCCATGCGTGCGGCCTCTTGGCGCTCCGCTTCGAGACGCGCAGCCTCTAGGCGCGCGGCCTCTTGGCGAGCAGCCTCCTGGCGCTCCTCCGGGGTGAACGCAGCGACACGGCGCTCTAGCGCGAGGCGCGCGGCGTCGTCAGCTATGGGTGGCAGCGCAGCAGGTGGTTTTAGCGGAAGCGAAAGCGGAGGGTAGGATCGAACCTCTTTGATACCATGATAGCGAGATAAATCTCAGTATATTGATCAATGAGTAGGCAATATACATACACATATATAGATGAGCGTCCATATCATAGCCGGCTCATAGAAGCAAAGTCCGGCAAGATAGGAAAGGAGCTCAATCTGTTGGTTTGATCTCCCAACCACAGTGGCCCAACGGCCATTTGGGCCTTGACCTCGCGCCCTGATCGGGGGCGCCCAGTCCATCTATGGTTGGCGGCCCCCATCACACTGCGCATTAAATAAAGGTGGGGCCGGTGGCTCTCAGTACGAGGTTGGACTGAGCCGTACGCCCCACCGGCAAACCCTACTCCGATCTAACAGAGGGGCGCAGCCAGTGACGGGAAGCACCGCCGCCGCCACGGCACTGCGCGACCACGGTCTTCACGCCGGTCTCCACTGCGGTGTCCTTCTTCTCCGACCGTCGCTGCCTAGCGCAGATCTTCACCGGCTAACCTGTGATGGCCGGATCCGCCTCCTCAATGCCTACCGATGGTCAGTGCCTAACCCTAACTCTCCCTCTCCCTCTCCCTCTCTGTCCTTCTTCGTACACACCATTTCTACGAGAAACCCAATGAAACCCCACTGATCCACACCACGAATGGTCCTAAAGAAACTAACACTGGTATCAAAGCGGGTTCCGTGTAGATCAAGTAGGGAAAAGCAAAGACGAAGAAGAACCGAATTCGATTCGGAAAAGTGAACCTAAAGAAATTGGACGGTTCGGGGGAAGTCTTACCAGGGCTTCCCCGCCGCTGTCACTACCACCTCACGCGGGATGGAGCACCCGCCGCCGGCTTGCTGACGCGCGGGAAGAGAATCAAAAGAACAGAAAAGAAAAGAACGGATTAGATCCTTTCGGATCTGAGCACACAGACTAGGGTTTTCCCTAACCCTAACCCTAACTGGGTGAAGATGGAAGGGGCTTGGTTTCAAGACCGCTTGATCCGAACCCTAAACCCGCGACTCGAACTCGGGGAAGAAGAATAGGGCCAAAACCCTAACCCTACATCCAATCCCCATCCCCAAATCGGTCAAAACCGAGAAGAGCAGCAAGATCCAAACAAGCAGAAACGGGGAAAGGGAAAAGCAAGGCCGGTGGCTTACCTCACCGCTGCCATCTCCACCGTTGTGCGGGAAAGACCGGACCGCGCCGGTGTTTGTCGCCGAGATGCATCCGCGCGGGTACGGGTACAGGGCGCCGACACGGAGCCGCCTGACGGCGGCGCGCTCTCCCAATGGGGAGCGCGCTCGCCGGCAAGAGGGCCCGCGGTGGCGCCGTCTTCGTCTTCTCCTCCGGCGCGGCTCACTGTCGCTCGAGTGCGGCGCGCTGCTGAGAGGGAGAGAGAGACGCGCGAGAGAGAAGGGGAGAAAGAAATGAGGCTAGGGTTCCGGGGGAGGCCGGCCACGACGGGGTTTTGATCAGGCGAAACGGCCGGACGATCGTCGGATTTGATCCGACGACGAGGAGTCACCGGGCCACTCAGCGGCCCAGGCGGGCGAGCGCGCCGCAGCGCTTTGCCGGCCCAGGCCCACGTTGCGGCCTGGGAGGCTGCGCGCGCGTGCCGAGTTGGGCCGGGCTGTTTTGCCGGTTGGGCCACAGCGCAGTAAAGAACTAAGCCATCTCTTTTTCTAATTTTCCAGTAAAATGCAATTTCCTGGAAAATGATAAATGGCTCAAAGAAAATTGAAAAAGAGAATTTTCCTGTGGGTAAAATTCAACAATCATGTTCGTAGTTCCCGCTACAAAGATTGTTTTATACTCCGATTAAATTTTGAATTATTTTAATTGGAGGAATAGTCGGATTATAGTTAAGATAAATTATAATATTGTTATTTTCTAACCAACGTTGATGATAACAATATTATAAGTTTATTTATGAGTTTAAGTTTAAAGCTGAATTATGGTATTGTTATTTTCTAACCAACGTTGATGATAATAATATTATAATTCTATGAGTTTTATGTTTAAAGTTTAAATCTCTGATGAATTTTGCATCAAAGTGACCAATTTTTAGAGAATAGATAAAGATCAAGGAATGCTCTTAAACTAGAGAAATGTATTTTAATGTTTCCGCTGCAATGAAGTTGATTGTCTTCTAATTAAATTCGAACCAACGGGAGAATTTAATTTTGAGGAGCAGTTCTATGTTTACAAGATTATTGAATTTCTATACGTTAATTCCATTTCTGCTCAATGGTGATGTGGAATTAATGTAGAAGAATGATGTTTTATTCTATTTCTGCCCAACGGTGATATAGAATAGAACATAAAGATTTCAAAGTTTAATGAGCATTATTGTTGAATATTTTTCAGACAAAAGACTTCCATGCTTTCATTCTTGAAGGCAGTAAGAGAAATGAGCTGGGTACTTGTGACTCAGATGATGAAATGCCTAAGGGCAAGTTATGTATGAAAGAATGCCATTGCTTAAGGGACTATGTTCTCTTTAAAGAATGGCTTTAAAAGAAAAGAATTCTAGGATATTGATCCAAGAATTGAGATAGATCAATGAGAGTCTTCATTGAAAAATGTCTTTTATGTACTCTCTGTGAAGAAGAATTTATTTTCAGTTTCACTTATGAGAGTTGTAAAAGTCATATACATGTTTAATTTGACTAACATTGGATTAAACATGTGTGTTAAAAGAATATTCGGATTTATTTCTGAATTTGATGATTGAACACGAGCCAATCCTGGCATTTATGTCCGTTTAAGGAAATTATCTCGCATGACAGTAAAAGTTTGTGATAGTACCCACATGACGGGAAAAGTTTGAGAAAATACCCACATGGCGGGGTAAAGTTGGCATAGTACTTATTCCGCATGGCGGGAGAAGGATGTGATGACTCATGTGCTCTAAGTGTATCCAGCACATGGAGAGAAGTTTGGGGTAGCTCTTATGCTATCCTAGTATTGACCGTACACTCTGATTGTGTCATGGTCATTAAGTACTCAATGAGTTTAAGAACAAAAAAAGTTGCATGTGAACCAAAAGATAAGAATTATATGCAAGCGTGACTTGCAGAAGTATTGATAATAATAGACTATGTTGAGTTTTGAAGTGTAATGAGGAAAATGTACTCCTATACGAATTTTGTTTTGCATGATGTAATCATGTGGATGAAGTAAGTAATCAAAGTTTCCTCATTCACAAGAGTTCTGAATGTTTCAAAATTGTGGTAGAAAAGTTCATACCACATTTCGAGGGGGAGAAATGTAAGATTAATTAAGAAAGACAATTAAGAAAGATACTTCCCAATACTTCAGATAATGCAATGCATACTATGCATTGAAGGTAAAAGCGATCTATAAAAGATGAATGTGATCGTTGAGGGAGTAACACAGTCATAATAACGATACCCCTAAAGTAAAGAAATAGCTAAATTCCTGGACCTTTTATAGTTCCAATAGGAAGATAGTATAGTCGGCTAGTATTCATACTAGACGAGTTCAGAGTTATGAAGGCAGTGATAAACATGTCATATGAGTTTTTAGCAGATTAAACCCAAAATAAGAAATTTGAAGATACACCATCTTTACAGAAGATAGAGTAATCTGGGGGAGCATGGTATGTAGATACCTAAGGCTTGAATAGAAGTGGGATTACATATCCACTACAGTATTTTAGAGCAACAAATTGCTTAATACATGTTGATGTTGTATGTGTCGGGTACCATAAAAAGGGGTCCCCTAAGCAAGAACCGAAAAAATCGCTTAGACCTTATAAAAATCGAAGCCAAGAGACAACCATCGACAAACCCCCCACCTTATCCGAGGCCCAGCTGGATCACCCGGCCCACCTTGGGCAGTATCCCGTCTCGCCCGAGGCCCCACGCGTGAGGCCTCGGACGAGGTGCCGATTCTCGGCCTCGCTCGAGGCCGGCTCGGCAGCTACCCCATCACCACCGCCTCATCCGGGACGTCACATCCAACTGGCGCGGCCAACCACTCCCGCCACGTTAGCCAAACGATGGCTTGATACAGCGGGGTGGCTGATGAGATGGGAGTCACATCAACGACATGCCGTCCGGGACGGGACAGGGCAGGGGTTACCGCCTGCTATGCTCGGCACTGTGCCCACGACTGACACCCATGTGGCACTATGCTGCCTAACCCCACCTGCTCCAAGGACGGCACGGCGTGGCGATTCAGGTCCGGGTCCCTATAGCCTCGGAATCAGTGTATAGGACCAACTGCTCCCTCCGAGCCTCGGCTATCCGCTCCGGGTTCTCGGTAGCCTCGGGATTCGTGCCCGCCGAGCCCCCCACAATTGTTCAGCCTCTGCACCGACTAGGCCTCGGCTCTCTACGTTGTCAACATACATCGACCGGCATGTCGAACATAGTATGCGCCATATCCTGCGTCAAGCCATCACAGGAGCTCCCATGTCGCACAGGATCGGGCGTGACCGGCGCGTCGCTCTAGTGCACCAAGGATAGGGCCGCTCCATCGACCATACCTCCATAGGGACGAGCTACAGGGCTTGGCATACCGCCTCCGCTCACAGAACGCCACGTAGCAAACACATGTATCGCCCCTGTCCCCCCCTTCAACTATAAAAGGGGGTGACCGGGGCCGTTTTGAGACAGACAGACAGACGAGAGACACACGGGCTCACGGACGCACGCACAGACAGACGAACACGCATGATCCCTCGCTGCCTGAGATCAACATCTCAAGCAACACACGCACTCCACGTAGAGACCTAGGACTAGCTCCCTCTCTCGCCCAGCTTGTAAACCCCTACTACAAGCACTTCGGTGCAAGGAATACAAGATCGCTCTCTCAGACTGGACGTAGGGCACCTATTGCCTGAACCAGTATAAACCTTGTGTCTCTTTGCATCACCATCCGGGATTAGGGGCATGCAGTACATTTTCACTAGTCGATTGAGGGCCTGTCGGTCCAAAACAGCGACAGTTGTCACGCCAGGTAGGGGCTCTATTGCGTGTCAGCTTCGTCATCCCAACAAGTTCTGAATGGTAGACCCCGTGCAACCACTTCGTCTCGGCACGATGATCTGGTTCGGGAGCCTAGAGTTCATGTCTCTAGGATCTGAGTACGATATGGTACTCCTCACACCCAGAGCCCCACCGACCGACAACGACATCATGCATCAGCAGCCCAGGCGCAGACGGCTCTCGGGCCACCGCTCTCATCACGCTCGCCAGGCACGACGCGAGTGGGACCACCTGACACCGCGCGAGCTCAGGGCGACGCACCGCGCTCCGCTGGTACCCCATGCCCGGCTGTTGGCATAGAGTCCCTGGTTGGGGACCTATCCAGCTTAAGCCTGGGCAAGGGAAAGACGCCGGTGGCATGTAGCGATGCCCCATCATCGAGCTCTGCCCCACCACGTCCTGAGGGGTCAACTTCGGTGGAGTGAAGCTCGGTGATGGCACCATCCCCGTACCCCTTCGGGTTGAGCAATGTCACCGCCGCCTATGCTACCGCCTACGCTTCCGCTCATGCGGAGCCCTCAGGACGCCACCAACATTTTGCCCTCGACCTCATCGCCACAACCTTGACCCACACCCACACTGACTCCTTGGAGGAGGATGAGACGTGGGCCGGAGTGGACTTCTCTGGGCTTCACGACCCTAAAACCATGCGCCGCTTCCTGGCTGCGAGCGACTACTGCTTTGGCTACTCCGACTCCGACGACGAAGGCACTTACGATCCCACTCATGAGTGCTTCCACGTCGGGCTCGGGATGCCGAGCACGGGCGATGAGGATGAAGGGGCAGGTTCTTGCTCCCCACCCCGCGAGGGGGCGGGCGACCCCGCACCTCCATGCATCGAACCTGTAGCAGCGCGGAACGGGGACCCCGCCCCCGAGGAACTTCGACGCCTAGACCTAGAGCAGCTCCGAGAGCTTCAGGCCAAGGTCAAACAAGACCGACTCCTTCTGCAGCATCTTCGAGACACTCTCGAGCAGGAGCAGCGGGGTCGTGGTGATGGCAGAGCAGCCCAGCGGGGGGCTCGCGACGTCAACCACCGCATCAACAACGACGTAGGGGGCGAGCAACCCCCTATCTTCAATCGCACTAGCCAGAACGTCGTGGCAGCGGCGGTGCTACTCCGGACTATGCCCGAGCCCTCTACCACGGAGGGGCAACTAGTCCACGGTGAGCTCTGAGACCTCCACGAGACCGCCGTGGTACAGCAGGCCGAAAGCTTCACCTCTCGACGGCGTGGGGGCGCCTCGGAGCTACCCATGGCATCGCCTCGGTAGGGTAGAGAGGCCTCAGTTTGTCCTGAGCCTGCTCGGGCACCGACGGCCAACAAGGCCCCCACGGTGCATGATCGCCTTGGCAACAGACGTGAGGCACAAGGCGACCACGATGTGGTCAGCAGGTGACGGCGCCACGACAACGAGGGGCCCACCCGAGGCTACCACCCGCACCGAGGCAGTCGCTATGACAGTGGAGAGGACCGCAGTCCTTCCCCTGGGCCACCTAGCCCTCGAGTCTTTGGTAAGGCCATCCGTGGCGCCCACTTCTCGGCCCGGTTTTAGCAACTGGCCAACCTCGCAAAGTACAGCGGCGAGACCAACCTTGAGCTGTGGCTGGCCGATTACCGCCTGGCTTGTCAGCTAGGCGGCGTAGACGATGACCTGCTCATCATCTGCAACCTCCCCTTGTTCCTGTCAGACTCAGTGCGAGCCTAGCTTGAACACCTCCCTCCCTTGCAGATCCACAACTGGCGCGACTTGGTAAAGGTCTTCGTCGGGAATTTCTAGGGCACATACGTGCACCCCGAGAACTCCTGGGACCTCAAGAGTTGTCGCCAAAAGCCGGACGAGTCTCTCTGAGACTTCATCCGATGCTTCTCCAAGCAATGCACCGAGTTGCCCAGCATCGGCGACTCGGAAGTTGTCTAGGCATTCCTCTCCAGCACCTCCAGCCGAGACCTGGTCCGAGAGTTAGGCCGAAACATGCCAACCTTGGCGGCCGTGCTCCTCGACATCGCCACCAACTTCGCCTCGGGCGAAGAGGCTGTCGGGGCCATCTTCCCCGACAACGACGCCAAGGGGAAGCGAAGGGACGAGGCCCCGGGGCCTCGGCCCCCCACCTCCCCAAGAAAAAGAAAAAGGGTCGCCAGGGGAAGCAGGAGGTCCTCGAGGTCGGTCTCGTCGTAGCCGCAGATCGCAAGAATCCCCGAGGCCCCGCTAGAGGCCTCGGGCTCTTCGACGGCATGATGAAGAAGCCCTGCCCTTACCACCAGGGCCCGGTGAAGCACACCCTCGAAGAATGCACCATGCTCCGGTGTTACTATGCTAGGCTCGAGCTCCCCAGCGATGAGGCCAAGAAGAGGGACGCCGGCGATAGGGACAACGACAAGGACGACGGGTTCCCCGAGGTGTATAATGCCTTCATGATCTTTGGCGGGCCTTCAGCGTGCCTCATGGCACGCCAACGAAAGAGGGAGCGTCGGGAGGTCTTCTCGATGAAGGTGGCCACTGCCCGGTACCCGACTGGTCTCAGGAGGCGATCACCTTTGATCAGGATGACCACCCCGATTATGTCCCAAACCCTGGGCAGTACCCACTCATCGTCGACCCGACCATCGGCAACACCTGGCTCACCAAGGTGTTGATGGACGGAGGCAGCGGCCTCAACATCCTCTACACCAACACCCTGGAGCTCCTGGAGCTCGACCAATCACAGCTCTGAGGCAATGCCGCACCCTTCCACGGCATCGTGCCAGGGAAGCACATGCGACCCCTCGGGCGCATCGACTTGCCCGTCTGCTTCGGCACTCCCTCCAACTACCACAAGGAGGTCCTCACCTTCGAGGTGGTTGGGTTCAAGGGAACCTATCACGCCATCCTAGGGCACCTGTGCTATGCCAAGTTCATGGCGATCCCCAACTACACCTACCTCAAGCTCAAGATGTCGGGCCCCAACGGCGTCATCACTGTCGAGTCCACGTACGAGCATGCATACGACTACGACGTCGAATGCATCGAGTACGCCGAGGCCCTCGTAGAGGCCGAGACCCTCATCGTCAACCTCGCTCGACTTGGTAGTGAGGTGCCTGACTCCAAGCGTCGCGCTGGGACTTTCAAGCCCATGGAGGCCATCAAGCTCGTCCCGATCGACCCCACCTGCTCCGACGACCGGGCGCTGAGGATCAGCGCCACCCTCGACATCAAATAGGAAGCCGTGCTCGTTGACTTTCTTCGCACAAATGTCGATGTATTCACGTGGAGTCCCTTGGACTTGCTGGGCATACCGAGGGAGGTCGCCGAGCACGCCTTGGACATCTGGGCCGGCTCCAGACCGGTGAAGCAGCGCCTGCACCGATTCGACGAGGAAAAGCACAGGGCCATCGGTGAGGAGGTGCAGAAGCTTTTGGCAGCCGGATTCATCAAGGAAGTGTCCCATCCAGAGTGGTTAGCTAATCCTGTATTAGTTAAGAAGAAAAATGGGAAGTGGAGAATGTGTGTAGACTACACCGGTTTGAATAAAGCATGTCCAAAAGTCCCTTTCCCGTTACCTCGAATCGACCAAATCATTGACTCCACTGCGGGATGCGAAATCCTATCTTTCCTTGATGCGTATTCCGGTTACCATCAAATCAAGATGAAAGAATCTGACCAGCTCGCAACTTCTTTCATCACACCATTCGGCATGTACTGCTATATGACTTTGCCGTTCGGCCTCAGGAACGCAGGGGCCACATACCAGCGGTGCATGACCCAGGTCTTTGGCGAGCACATCGGGTGAACCGTCGAGGCCTATGTAGACGACATCATGGTCAAGTCCAGGAAGGCCAGTGATCTCGTCAATGACCTAAAGATAGCCTTCAAATTCCTCAGAGAGAAGGGCATCAAGCTCAATCCCGAGAAGTGTGTCTTCGGGGTCCCCCGAGGCATGCTCTTGGGATTCATAGTCTCGGAGCGCGGCATCGAGGCCAACCCAGAGAAGGTCTCAGCCGTGACCAGCATGGGACCAATCAGAGACCTCAAGGGAGTACAGAGGCTTATGGGATGCCTTGTGGCCCTGAGCCGCTTCATCTCGCGCCTTGGCGAAAAAGGCTTGCCTCTGTACCGCCTCTTGAGAAAATCCGAACGCTTTTCTTGGACCCCCGAGGCCGAAGACGCCCTTGCCAAGCTCAAGGCACTGCTCACCAATCCTCCCGTCCTGGTGCCGCCGACCAAGGGTGAGGCCCTCTTGCTCTACGTCGCTGCAACAAACCCAAGTGGTCAGCGTGGCCGTAGTGGTCGAGAGGCAGGAAGAGGGGCATGCTCTACCCGTCCAATGACCCATTTACTTCATCAGCGAGGTGCTCTCCGAGACCAAGACATGCTACCCCCCACATCAAGAAGCTGATCTACGCCATAGTGTTGGCTCGACGCAAGCTACGTCACTACTTTGAGTCCCACCCGGTGACCGTGGTGTCGTCTTTCCCTCTAGGAGAGATAATCTAGAACCGGGAGGCCTCGGGTAGGATAGCCAAGTGGGCCGTCGAACTCATGGGGGAAGCCCTGTCTTTTGCGCCTTAGAAAGCAATTAAATCTCAGGCCTTGGCTAATTTTGTGGCTGAATGGACCGATACCCAACTGCCACCTGCTCAAGTCTAGGTGGAATGCTGGACCATGTACTTCGACGGGTCTCTGATGAAGACCGGGGCAGGTGTGGGTCTGCTCTTCATCTCACCCCTCGGAGTGCACATGCGCTACATGATCCGGCTTCACTTCGCTGCCTCCAACAATGCAGCCGAGTATGAAGCCCTCGTCAATGGCCTGTAGATCGCCATCGAACTCGGAGTACGGTGTCTCGACATGCGGGGCGATTCGTAGCTCATTGTCGATCAAGTGATGAAGGAATCAAACTGTCATGGCCCCAAAATGGAGGCGTACTGCAAGTTGGTACGTCGCCTAGAAGACAAGTTCGATGGTCTCGAACTCAATCACATTGCGCAAAAATTCAACGAGGCCGAGGACGAACTGGCAAAGATGGCATCGGCATGGGCCCCGGTCCCCCCGAACATCTTCGCCAGAGACCTCCACAAGCCTTCCATCGACTGCACCTCGGCGGTAGAAGAGGGCCCACCAGTCGAGCCCACCGCAGAGCCTGAGGCCCCCTCTGTCACCGAGACCCCTTCGGCCGAGCCCGAGGTCATGGAAATCGACGCAGAGCCTCCCGAGGCCAACCAGGGCATGGACTGGCAGGTCCCGTTCCTTGATTGCCTCATTCGAGGAGAGCTTCCTGCAGATAGGACCGAAGCCCGACGGCTTGCGTGACGAGCCAAAACTTACGTCCTCAGCAATGGTGAGTTGTATAGGCGAAGCCCATCTGGCGTTCTCCAACGATGGATCACCACCGAGGCAGGCCAAGCCCTACTTTGGGACTTGCACGTGGGAGCCTGCGGGCACGATGCAGCGCCTCAGACGCTCGTCGGAAACGCCTTCCGCCAAGGGTTCTACTGGCCGACGGTGCTTGCCGACGCCACCAAGTTGGTACACTCCTGCGAAGGATGCCAGTACTATGCGCGACAGACGCACCTCCCGACCCAAGCCCTCCAAACCATCCCCATTACATGGCCATTCATCGTATGGGGGCTCGACATGGTTGGGCCTCTGCAGAAGGCCCCCGGGGGCTATACCCATTTGCTGGTAGCGATCGATAAGTTCTCCAAGTGGATCAAGGCTCGTCTGATCAATCGAATCAAATCCGAGCAAGCGGTGCTGTTCTTCACTGATATCATCCACAGGTTCGGGGTTCCAAACACCATCATCATTGACAATGGGACACAATTCGCCGGCCACAAGTTCCTGATGTTCTGCGATGACCACCACATCCATGTGGCCTGGTCAGCCGTAGGACACCCTAGGACAAACGACCAAGTAGAACATGCCAACGGCATGATCCTACAAGGCCTCAAACCAAGAATATACAACCGGTTGAAGAAATTTGGCAAGAAATGGCTTGCCGAACTCCCATCGGTCATCTGGAGCCTGAGGAACACTCTGAGCCAAGCCACGGGGTTCACACCGTTCTTTCTGGTCTACGGAGCCAAGGCCATCCTCCCCACTGACTTGGAGTATGGTTCCCCGAGGCTACAGGCCTACAATGAGCAGAGCAACTGCACCGCCCACGAGGACGCCCTCGACAAACTGGAGGAAGCCCGAGATGTTGCACTGCTACACTCGGCCAGGTACCAGCAAACCCTACGACGCTATCAAGCCCGGCGCATTCGAAGCCAAGACCTGAAGGTGGGCGACCTGGTGCTAAGACTACGACAAAGCAACAAGGGCCGCCACAAGCTGACCCCGCCATGGGAAGGGCCTTACATCGTCGCCCAAGTGCTAAAGCCCAGGACCTACAAGCTAGCCAACGAGAAGGGTGAAATCCTCACCAACGCTTGGAACATAGAACAGCTATGTCGCTTCTACCCTTAAATTTCCAAGCATTGTATACATTGTTTCTCGAAATACATTAAAGAAGCGTTCTTTAGTTGTTCTAATTTTTCGAGAAACCCCACCCCCCCATTGGTGGGGGAGCGACGTTACGACAACGCTATAAGGGAGACTCGGCTCTACCTCTGCAGAGGTGCCCACCGCGGGGCTCAAACAAGACTCGGCTCTACCTCTGCAGAACCGAGCCTCCCTCGGGGGCTAGAAGGCCCCCCTAAGTCCCAGGCACCATTTTTTAGTCGTTTTTTCAAAAAAAAAATTCTACGCCAAACTCTCTCGTGATCTCTGACAAATCGATTGTAAAAAACCTAGGGACCGAAAGTCTGTCTCAGGGCCAAAAGGCCAGCCGAGCCGCGAGACGGCCTACGCCTCCGAGCTACGGCAACTCCCTCACCATCTTTTACCCGAGGGGCAGCTTAGGCTCCGAGGAAGTTTTTTGCAAGTGATATGTTCAGCGACGAGGCATAGGGCAAAGGCTCGGAAATACAATAAAAAACGATTAAAAAAGCGTATACGCATAAGTACTTTAAAAAGGCCTCGACGGCCACAAGCGTTACGGTACAATAATATAAATCCTAATCTATTTACATGACCCCTTTGGCCCAGGTCAGATCTCAGGGTCGCCAGCGTCGGCGGTCGGCGCAGGAGGAACCACCTCCTCTTCAAATAGCTTGGCCAGCGCCGTGCTAGGGGCCTCAGCTGCCTCCACTAGCTTTGTGACCTCCTCCTCGGCCTCCTCATCATCCTCAGCCAAGACGTAACCGTCGCTGATGGCATCAAGGTTGATGCTGGCGTAGTGTCAGGAGACGATAGCCAGGGCGCGCTTGACGCCCGTATGCAGCCCCCCCGGAGCCGCTCGTGGACTCGACCGCTCAATGCGATCAAGCGGCTCCCGAGGGAGCTGCCCGATTCGACCCCCCGACCTCCAGGGCCTCGCAGGTGGTACGGGCGGCGCTTTGCAGCATGTTGTGCTCCTGGATCTTAGCCTCGAGCACCGCCTGCACCTCAACGGAGGCCTCAGCTGCCCGAGAGACCTCCTTCTCCAACCTTGCGCTAAGACAAGCAGGATGGGGTTAAGCACAAAGGGAAATAAGCCGAACAGGGGCTCAGGCCTATGGGACTCACCCTCGGCTTTCTCTTTCCAGCTTTGGACCTCGACCCGAGAGGCCTCGGCCGCCCTGGAAGCCTCCTTCTCCAGCTCTGCATCGCATCGGGGAGTTAGGAGTCGAACGCAAGAAAAACAAATAAAACAAGGGGAACAGGACTCACCATCAGCCTTTCCCTTCCAGACTAAAGTCTCGGCCCGGGAGGCCTCGGCCACCTTGAGGGCCTTCGCCAGGGCGCCTTTCGTCAGCAGGTGCGCGCCCTGCTCTGCCCCCAGCTGCCCGGTGATGGCCTTGGTAGAGACCTCCAATTGTGCGGCCAGGGACCCGAAGGCATCCCACTCGCCGGCCACCCGGGTCAACTCCTCCTCTAGCTCCTTGATCCGCGCTGCCAAAGGGGCGGCCTGCTCCCGAGCCGTGGCCGCCTCGGCCGTCATATCAGCACAGCGAAGGCAGAGGTCCTCCACCTCCGTGCTCTGCACCAATAGAAGCTCGTTGGCATGGGTGAGCAAGTCCTTCTGCCGCTGGAGCTGGTCCCTGACATCCCTCTCCCGCTGGAGGAACCATGGGCGGTACTGAAGCTTGCCCCGCTTCCGTCTCCACTTCCTAGGCCACCGGTTCCACCGCGCCCACGCCGGCCTCCGCCACCAAAGCCTCGGTGGTCCTAGGAGCTCCGGCCTCTGCCACCTCGGCCTCGGTGGTCCTGGACGCCCCAACCTCCGTCGCCTCGGCCTCGGAGGTTTTAGAGGCCTCGGCCTCGCCCTCGGTGGCCTCTGCAACTGAGGGCGCCTTGGCTTCGTCTGACTCGCGGGCCTTGGCCTCACGGGACATAGGCGCCTCACCCCCCGCTTGCTTCGTGGCCGCCTCTGTAGCCTCTTCTTGGGCAGCCGGCTCCTTCAGGTCGGCCCTGGCCGATGCCGCGCCATGCTGTATGGCAGCTTGTGCCTCCGCCACCCATTGGGCGGTGGAGCCCGTGCTCACCTTGAGCGCCTTACGCAGTGCTAGGGCAGGCGCTTCCGCCTGATGCTTCCGGCTGAGGGCAAAACACTCACTTGGTCAACATATGACGAGAAAACGAGTGGGAGATGCTACGAACTCCGTTGACAAAACACTTACCTCGAATAGGGACACAACCGCTTCCGCACTGCGTCCCTCGTCCTCTACAATGGCGGTGGTGGCGGTGGTGGCATGGCCCCCGTGTCCACCGGTGTCGGCCAGCCCTCGCCAGACTCCGGCGCCCCCTCGACCCTCTACGGAGGTGGTTGCGTCGCCCCCGCCATCACCCGCTCCACTTCTGTCGTCGAGCCCACCAGGCTGACGGCGCGCTTCCCTAACGCCCGTGCCTCGGGCGTGTCGGCCTCGGCCCCAGGGCGGGTGATCGCTGGCCCCAAGGCGTCCTCTCCTCCTCCTCCTCCTCCTAGAAACGCCGGGCTACTCACCGACGCCCGAACACCGTCCCCCTGACATCAGGGAGATGGTCCAAGGTACCCCGCCCCGCCTCGCTTTCGTCGTCATCACTCAAGGAGTCCGACAACGACGGTGATGGAGACGGCTCCACCGGGAGACCATCGTGCCTCTGCTACCGGTGACGCTTCTCCAGCTCTTCGCGCTTAAGGTTCTTCCTCTTGTGCCTTACCTCCTCGGTGTCCTTCCGCTTCTTTTGTGCCTCGGCATGTGCCCTGTTCACCGCCCGCCACTCTACGTCCTCGGGAACGGGCGGTGGGGAGGCTCGCACATCCCTCATCCCCTGCAGGAACAATGAATGCAAATAAGGGAATAGGAAAATGCAAGGAGCAAGGAGACTCGGGGGCCACAGCGGCGCGTGACTTACCAGAGAGAGGTACCCCCGCAATGGGCGCATCGCAAATGGGGTCAGACCACCGCTCCTCAGCCACCCCTCCACCGTCTCTCTCACCTGACGTAGAATCTCCTCGTCAGAGAGGGCGATGGCGGACATCCGAACGCCCTTGATCGGCTCGTCCGATTTCATGTCGAACAGGCGCTGCCGCTGAGCCATCAGTGGTAGCACCCTCCGGCGGTGGAAGGCCGCCACAACCACAGCCGCCGTAAGGCCGCGGCTACGCAACCTCTCCAGCCCCTCCAAGAGCGACCGCAGCTTGGGCTGATCAACCACCGGGATGCTGTACCTCCACTTCTCCGGCTGGCTCTCCACGACTCGCCCAGTATAGGGGAGGAAGTCCGTCGTCGTTGTTGCGGAGGTAGAACCAGCTATTGTACCAGCGACAGTTGGACGACGCGAGCTGGGCTAGGATGTAGAGGAGCTACCAGTCTTGGCACACTTGGAGAGTGCAGCCGCTGGCCCTCATCGCCTTCCGCATGCCCGTTGGCTTGGTGGTGAGCCCCGCCCGGAAGAGGTGGAGCCATAGCTCCTAGTGGGGGGCAATGCCCAAGTACCCCTCGCAGACGACGTCGAAGATGGCCGCCTGCGTGATGGAGTTGGGGTTGAAGTTGTGGAGCTCCACGCCATAGTAGTGCGGGAGCGCCCGCATGAACCGGTCCGTCGGCAGGCCGAGACCGCGCTCGTAGAAAGCCACGAAGCTCACGATGTAGCCGTCACGTGGCCTCAGCTCTGGCTCGCCCCTCAGAGCAATCCACTCTGGCCTGGTGGGGTCGGTAACCGGGCGGAGGAGGCCGTCATCGATGAGCGACTGCAGCGTCTCCGCAGACACGTCAGACGGACCCCAAGGATCTGCCTGGAGGACAACAGCGCTGCCGACCATGGGTGCGGTGGAGAATGTGGCTACAACGGTAAGGCTCGCTCGCTCTCTCTCTCTCTCTCTTTCTCCCCCTTCTCCCTTCTTCTCCCCGGCGCTCTCTGTTCTTAGCAACCGCTCGAGGGCAGAAAGGTCGAACGTATGCAGGCAAGGTAAGGAGGGGAGAGGTGAGACTCGTCATGTATTTATGAGGGAAGGGGGCGAAATGGACGAGCGATGAAACCAGGGAAGTTTCCCTCAGATCTGGCATAGTTAATCTAGATCCGGTTAAACCGCCCACGCGTCCACCTTTCCCTTATTAATCGCGCGCACGGTAACGTCCCATCCGCTGATATTGCGTCACATCCAACCGCTACAATGGCAGGCACCGTTCCATCTCCCCGAGGAACCACCTCAAAAGGTGCAACCGCCATCGCCAGCCGATGGGAGGGGAATATCCCCCCATCCGATTCCTTTCAGACGAAGGAACTAGGCACCGAGCCTACTACGGTCTAGGGGTTCGAAGGCTGGGCCCTCGAGGGTCTCGACAGCCGCCCTAGGACAATAGAGTCAGGGATGACTATGGGCGAGCCCATACATGGCCGAGGCCCAAGTAAGTGATCGCTTAGGATGCCCTAAGTCGTGTCCGAGACCAGCAGGGAGGTCTCTGAATGGGATCCCACTGTAGGGAGGCACCGAGCCCCTGGGGCCAATTGAACAGCCCTAGGACCCACTAGAGAAGCCCTCTGGTACTTTTGGAGTGCGTCTCTGGACCACCAGCCGACCCCTATTGAATGGGACATGGGCCTCCACTTGGACTTACCCGATAACAGCTCACTGGAGGTGTCACTGCTCACGCCCACCGAGGGTAGCCTGGCATACTCCACCCCTCCTTTTGAACGAAAAGGATGCGCGAGGGTCACACAAAAAAGATAGGGAAACTCCTGATCGCCCTCTCGCTCCGTGCAGAGGCTCGGGGGCTCTTCCTACAACCAAGCTGAGACCCAGCGACCCAAACTCGCACTCGAGGGCTCGGCAAACAACCCCTCCTTCCGAACGAAAAGGATGCGCGAGGGTCGCACAAAAAAGACAGGGAAACACCTGATCGCCCTCTCGCTCCGTGCAGAGGCTCGGGGGCTCTTCCTGCAACCAAGCCGAGACCCAGCGACCCAAACTCGCACTCGAGGGCTCAGCAAACAGCCCCTCCTTCCGAACGAAAATAATGTGCGAGGGTCGCACAAAAAAGACAAGGAAACACCTGATTGCCCTCTCACTCCGTGCAGAGGCTCGGGGGCTCTTCCTGCAACCAAGCCGAGACCCAGTGACCCAAACTCGCACTCGAGGGCTCGGCAAACAACCCCTCCTTCCGAACAAAAAGGATGTGTGAGGGTCGCACAAAAAGACAAGGAAACTCCTGATCGCCCTCTCGCTCCGTGTAGAGGCTCGGAGGCTCTTCCTGTAACCAAGCCGAGACCCAGCAACCCAAACTCGCACTTGAGGGCTCGGCAAACAACTCCTCCTTCCAAACGAAAAGGATGTCGAAGCCCAGCAACCCGAACTCACACTCGGGGGCTCGGCAAATGACTCCTCCTTCCGAACGAAAAGGATGTCGAAGCCTAGCAACCTGAACTCGCACTCGGGGGCTCGGCAAATGCGATAAAAGGCACCAAGCCCGTTATGGTCCAGGGGTTCGAAGGCTGGGCCCCCGAGGGTCTCGACAGTCGCCCCAGGACAACAGAGTCAGGGATGACTATGGGCGAGCCCGTACATGACCGAGGCCCAAGCAAGCGATTGCTTGGGATGCCCTAAGTCGTGTCCGAGACCGGCAGGGAGGTCTCTGAATGGGATCCCACCGTAGGGAGGCACCGAGCCCCCGGGGCCAATCGAATGGCCCTGGGACCTACTAGAGAAGCCCTCTGGTACTTTTGGAGTGAGTCTCTGGACCGCTAGCCGACCCCTATCGAATGGGGCACGGGCCTCCACTTGGACTTACCCGATAACAGCTCACCGGAGGTGTCACTGCTCGCGCCCACTGAGGGTAGCCTGGCATACTCCACCCCTCCTTCTGAACGAAAAGGATGCACGAGGGCCGTACAAAAAAGACAGAAAAACTCCTAATCGCCCTCTTGCTCCGAGCAGAGGCTCAGGGTCTCTTCCTAGAAACAAGCCGAGGCCCAGCGACCCAAACCCGCACTCATGGGCTCAACAAACGTGACAAAACCCTTTGCTCAACTTGAGTAAAGCCCCTGGAGGAATAAATCCACTCCTCCAGGGCCTCGGGGGCTACACCCAGCGGGTGCGCTCGCGCGCACCCACCGAGGCCTCAAGTACGAAATACCATCTCGCCAGGAGCTGCCATGAGCCAAGTCTCGTCAAAACCTCAGGAAGAGCGCTCACACTCTCCCCGAGGCTCGGGGGCTACTGTCGGGTACCATAAAAAGGGGTCCCCTAAGCAAGAACCGGAAAAATCGCTTAGACCTTGTAAAAATCAATGCCAAGAGACAACCATCGGCAAACCCCCCACCTTATCCGAGGCCTGGCTGGATCACCCGGCCCACCTCGGGCAGTATCCCGTCTCGCCCGAGGCCCCGCGCGTGAGGCCTCGGACGAGGTGCCGATTCTCCGCCTCGCTCGAGGCCGGCTCGGCAGCTACCCCATCACCACCGTCTCATCCGGGACGTCACGTCCAACTGGCGCGGCCAACCACTCCCACCACGTCAGCCGAACGACGGCTCGATACAGTAGGGTGGCTGACGAGATGGGAGTCACATCGATGCCATGCCGTCTAGGACGGGACGGGGCAGGGGTTACCGGCCGCTATGCTCGGCACTGTGCCCACGACTGACACCCATGTGGCACTATGCTGCCTAACCCCACCTACTCCAAGGACGGCGCGGCATGGAGATTCAGGTCTGGGTCCCTGTAGCCTCCGAATCAGTGTACATGACCAACTGCTCCCTCCGAGCCTCGGCTATCCGCTCTGGGGTCTCGGTAGCCTCGGGATTCGCGCCTACCGAGCCCCCCCACAATGGTTCAGCCTCTGCACCGACTAGGCCTCGGCTCTCTACGTTGTCAACATACAGCGACCGGCACGTCGAACACAGTATGTGCCATATCCTGCGCTAAGCCATCACAGGAGCTCCCACGTCGCACAGGATCGGGCGTGACCGGCGCGTCACTCCAGTGCACCAAGGACAAGGCCGCTCCATCGACCATACCTCCACAGTGACGAGCTACAGGGCTCGGCATACCACCTCCGCTCATAGAACGCCACGTAGCGAACACATGTATCGCCCCTGTCCCCCCCTTCAACTATAAAAGGGGGTGACCGGGGCCGTTTCGAGACAGACAGACATACGAGAGACACACGGGCTCACGGACGCACGCACAGACAGACGAACACGCACGATCCCTCGCTGCCTAAGATCAACATCTCAAGCAACACACGCACTCCACGCAGAGACCTGGGACTAGCTCCCTCTCTCGCCCAGCTTATAAACCCCTACTACAAGCACTTCGGTGCAAGGAATACAAGATCGCTCTCTCAGACTGGACGTAGGGCACCTATTGCCTGAACCAGTATAAACCTTGTGTCTCTTTGCATCACCATCTGGGATTAGGGGCATGCAGTACATTTTCACTAGTCGGTTGAGGGCCTGCCGGTCCAAAACACCGACAATATGACATATACAACACCTAATGTTAGCTCTTAAAGAAGATGAATAAGTAAATAAGGATCTTGTGATACAGGTACGGATGAAAACAGATCGGATACGGACGGATATCACCGATATTACATTTGTTTTCATATTTCTGTCTGGATTCGGATTCGAATACGGATAGTGTCAACTATGTCGGATATGATACGATTGGATATCGGCATCATAAATATGCGATTTGAGTATTCAGATACGGATACGGTATCGGATATTGGATATCCGGACTCAGATACGGACAGATCTCAACCCCTCTAAATAGATTCGGTTTCGAATACGGTCGGAAAATATCCGTACCGTTTTCATCCCTAGATACAGGAGGCTATAGAACAATTGCCTTTTAGCAATGAAGAGTAACAATAGCCCCATATGAAAGAAGTGCCACGAGGCCCCAGAAGGTCTCAAAGAATAAGGAAAACAGATATTTCTGGTGACTAAGGAGTCAATGTTAATTAAGAAATTCAAATGGAGGGTAATTCCACCTCATTTGAAAAAGCCATGAGAGGCGTTCACTCGTCTAAATGGCAAGAAGCAAAGGAAGATGAAATGAAATCGATAAATACTAACGATGTTTGGGACTTAGAAGAAATTCCCAATGGAGCCAAAATAGTAGGTTGTAATGGGTCTGCAAGACAAATGTGACTCCAAAGGGAATATGGAAAGCTATAAAGCGCCACTTGTGGTGAAATGATTTACACAAAGAGAAGGAATAGATTATAATGAGCATGCAAGGATTCTTTTAGAATCATAATGGTGTTAGTGGTACATTACGATTTACAGTAATATCAGAAGGATGTAAAGACACATTCCTCAACGGAGATTTGTATGGAAAAGTTTACATGGCATAACTCAAAATGTTTTGTCGTGGAAGGAAAAGAACGAAAGGGATGTTGCCTAAAGAAATCCATTTATGGATTAAAGCAAGCTTCAAGACATTGGTACTTGAAGTTTGACAGTACAATAAGAAAGTTTGGGTTTAAAGGGAATGTAGAGGACAATTGTATTTATGCAAAGTTTAAACATGGGAAATTTATTTTCCTAATCCTGCATGTGGGTAGCACCTTACTCGCTAGTAGTGGTGTTAATCTACTGTTGGAGAAGAAACAGTTCTTGTCCTCAAGTTTCAGTGAGAATGGTCTTGGTAAAGCGTCATTCGTTCCAGAAATTGGAACTTATCGAGACAAAAGGAAAAGGGGTATTAGAACTATCTCAAGTGTATACTTAGAGAAGATTCTAAAGAAATAAAGTATATATGTGAGTAAACCTGCGTCTGTTCCTATAGTAAAGGGTAATAGTTTTGGGAACTTCCAGTGTTCCAAGAACCAATGTAAGATCGATAAAAAGGACGTCCTATATGCTTCAGCTATTGGAAGCTTAATGAATGCTTATAAGTAAGAACTTACCCTAAATAGTTCTTGTATCCGGGATGTTTTGGCAGAAGTCCAGTCTAGATATAGATCACTGGAATGGAGTTGAGAATGTTTTGCAATTGTGCAAAGATTTATAGGCCTCATGGTGAGTAAGAAAGAATAAGTACTCTCAAATAGTTGTGGATACAAATGTTAAATTTTGACGAGATGTTTAGTGAAACCCACATAGTAGCTAACACTCGCAGTTGGAGTTTTATTGTGGAAAAGCTCCAAAGAAACAGTTATGGTGTCATCAAAGATGCATACCCACAGTATAGCTTGTTATGAGGCTTAAGGACAGGCAAAATGGTTAAAAGAACTTACACCCGGAATTGATAATGGTATTCAATAGCAATAACTATTTAAGTAGTTCGCTCCTATAACAATGGTCAAGTGTGCTGCCAAACACATTGACGTTAAAGTTATACGTTGTGAAGGAGAAAGTCCGGAATCATACTAAAAGTATTGAACATATAAGTAACAAGTAAGTGCTTGCGGATCCGCGTACAAAAGGCTTACCACCCAGTGTGTTCAGAGAACACACAGTCGACATGGGTTTAGGGGAAAGCCTATGATTTCCGGATAATAAAGGGCCCAAAGTTAAAGAATCTGTTTCAGAACAGAGACGTGTATTGTAGCTGTTAAATCTATCGGCGATTGACCGTGACGATGAAGCATGCTCTATGCACTAATCTGTGATGGAACAAATAAAAGTGAAAGGGATTAAAGTCAAAGTTTAAAGTTAAAGTATGAGTTGAGATCAAGGGGGAGAATGTTGGTTTGATCTCCCAACCACAGTGGCCCAACGGCCATTTGGGCCTTGACCTCGCGCCCTGATCGGGGGCGCCCAGTCCATCTATGGCTGGCGGGCCCCCGTCACACTACGCATTAAATAGAGGTGGGGCCGGCGGCTCTCAGTACGAGGTTGGCCTGAGCCGTACGCCCCAACGGCAAACCCTACTCCGATCTAACAGAGGGGCGCAGCCAGTGACGGGAAGCACCGCCGCCGCCACGGCACTGCGCGACCACGGTCTTCACCCCGGTCTCCACTGCGGTGCCCTTCTTCTCCGACCGTCGCTGCCTAGCGCAGATCTTCACCGGCGAACCTGTGATGGCCGGATCCGCCTCCTCAATGCCTACCGATGGTCAGTGCCTAACCCTAACTCTCCCTCTCCCTCTCTGTCCTTCTTCGTACACACCATTTCTACGAGAAACCCAATAAAACCCCACTGATCTACACCACGGATGGTCCTAAAGAAACTAACACAATCCAATCAATCAGTATGTACGTGCATGGACACAATCATCACGTACATACATTTATGGCAACTACGTACATGGAAGTAATCCAAAAGGAAACAGTAGCATGCACGAATAATGATAGTCTAAGAATAGGGCAATTTACCCGAAGCATTGTGGACCACCGGCTTGTCACATTCCAGCTCCGAGTGGCCCATGATGCCACAAGATAAGCAATAGAACGACAGTTTTTCATACTGCAAATCAAACCATTCAGGGTCTGCATCTTTTTTCATCTTCAAAAGCACACCTCTTCTCAGAGGTTTTGCCACCTCAATCGCCACTCGGGCGCGCAGGTAGGGGCCGCTAGCTTTGCCGTCTTTATCCACATCCATCTTCTTCACCACGCCAACCAGGCCCATGGCACGTTCGCCATCAGATGCCGGTTCATCCAGCCTAGCGGAAGGTTCAAGATTTGCACCCAGATATCCATCCGATCGAACTTAATCTCCGAAGGCTTGAGGTTTTCATCATAGGTTTGCAGCAGCAGGGCGTCCCGTCCCACCATCCACGGTGAGCCGCCTAACGCATGTTCCATGTCCTGCTCAAACTTGAATTCCGCAACAAAAAGGTTCTCCTCCTTCTCACCAATGGATCTGATCTTCAATCCATAGGGATTCCCCCAAGCCGGCTCCATCGCGCGGAAAATTGTGGTGGAGTGCACAATTGCCGGCGAGAGGACCTTGCCGACCAACGCCCACTCCACCCCAAGGGGGTCTCCAACGTCTTCATCATCCTGAATTCCGCGACGTCCTCCTCTTCTGCTGTCAGGTTGAGGTTCTGAAGCAGATCATCAACGTGCGCATACGGATCAACCGGTGGTCCACTCCCTATCGCAGCCATGGCTTTTGATCGGAGGGAAAAGGGGATGTGAGGCGTACAGATTGTATTCTCACACACCAAACCGATCCCACTCTAGGGTTCCTAAGCGGCACTACCCTAGCGGGGAATCTGTGTTTGACGGCGCCGGAATGGCTAACCGTCGATATGCGGTGGCCGCCGCCGCCGGGAGTCGGTGGGCGGAGCATGGGCGCCGTGACCGGAGTGGTCGTCTGCGTTGCTGATGTAGGACTCTGATGGTGGCGGCCTAGGCCGAGAGTGGGATCGCGATTGCCTCCTGGATCGCCTGCGCGGGGGCTCGGTAATTTCCGGGCATCATTTCGCCCAGCCAAGATTACTGGAGCAGTATGGGCGTCAATACATTCTAGCACTTCTCGACCGTTTCTACCTGCTTCGTTCCAGCCATGCCAGACGCCACCGTAGGAGAATGGTGATTACTCTGCTGTCCCTCCGTCCCAACTTTAACAAATATAAATAAAAATATTAATATTTATGGTACGTAATTAGTATTATTAGATAAATTATTTAATATATTTTTATAATAAACTTATTTAGAGATATAATATTGTTAATATTTTCTACAAATCTATTAAGCAAATCTTATAGGGATGTTTTTTATGGGACAAGGGAGTATGTCTCTGTTGGATGACTTTGTCCAAGTTCCCAGCAAACCTGGGCTTCTGTATAAGCCGCAACCCGTAAGTCAACATCCGCAAAATGGAAGCTATCACAATTCCTAATTATCGTGGTGATCTGACTTTTATCAACCTCTAGTTTAAGGTCTACTCACTCCGTTAAAAAAAAGTGTAATTTTTGTTTCTCAAGAAGTAAAAAAAAATTAAGTATTATTATCAAATATACGGAAAATGAACTAACATTTATGATGCAAATAAGTATGATAAGATAAATCACAGAATATATTTCTTAATAAACTTAATATTGATATTATTATAAATTTAATCAAATTTAAGAAAGTTTGACGTGGTTCAAACCTAGAAGTGTAATATTTTTGAAATGGAGGGAGTATATACTACTCTGATTATGGACTTTAAACAGCAGTGGATAGTGGTCGGTAGACAAATGGCTTGATCCTCTGTTTTAGTACGTGTATTAGGACTTTATGTCAATCTTTATAGATTTAAATGGACAATTAGTGAAGTTATGCACACATAGTTAACGTATAATAGTTATATAATTACATTTATATTTTAAATGTTTTTGAAAATTATACTAATTTTGTAATCATTCGTCATATATTATTGGAGAAATAGGCTATATCTGAACAACCCCTAAATCTCTATATAAATTAAGCCATTATGATAGATAGCCTAAAATAACCATGTATTCTTCATCTAAACTATCATTATGAAAAATAATCTCACATAACCCTCTAAAATTTCTATCTAAACTAGCAAACTGCCGGTACATTGCAACTTGCAACGGAACATACACCTTGTTGCGCGATCAACTGGGCGACTTGTGGCTCAAAGATTTATAGCAACTTATCTTTAACCATGATAAGGCTATATAATTTGTTGGCGTTTGCTTCGTTTGGGTAGCGAGTTGCACAATATTATGCATGTGATCAATTTCTTGCAGTAGCGGTATGACTGTATATGATGTTTGAATGCCCACATAAAAGGTATCTAGATTACCACACCGGAGATTTGGGTGAAGTATTCGCTAAACATCCCTGTCCAATGCTCACCGCCCCCTCTTGTCTTCCTCCCGACCTCTCATCTTCCAGCTCTTTCTCTCCTCCTTTTCCTACTAAGCTACAATCCAAATCCACACAAGAAAAGCAGGCGCGCGCACACGTGAGGCCTAGGCACGCCAATGCCTCGTCTTGCCCCGAGCCAAGAATCCCCATACCAATGCATCATGATAGCATTACTAGCGGGGCCCAACAACTCTGAAGCACACTACTGGACTCAGTGGCTTTGCCGAGTGCCAGGGGCACTCGGCAAAGCCCAATTTGCACTCGGCAAAGGCTTTGCCGAGTGCTGCACTCGGCAAAAAATGGGTCGGCAAAGGTGTCTTTGCCGAGTGTTTTTTGTCGGGCACTCGGCAAAGTTGGAACCGAAAAAACCCCGAACAAATTGGGAAAAAATGGAATTTTTTTAATCGGTGGAGGCCCCCACCGGCCAGCGCCCGCCCATCTCCGACATTTTTCGCGTAAATTTCACAGCAACGCGGCCGATGGGATTCGAACCGACGACCTCCCCCTGCAGGCGAACCTCCTATACCACTACACCACACTGTCACTTGTGTCTGGATTCCGTTTTAGTTCCCAACATATTATACTAAACCGAGTGTAAATTGCTTGTTTGAGGCCCTAAATGAATTCAAATAAAAAAGTTGTAAACTATAAAGTTTTATAACTTTTTGAGATCTACACTTTTTAGTTTAGGAAGTTTTTCCATCTGAGGTCGTTTACAAAATTTGAATTTCAAAATTTTAAAATTCAAACGCAGTTTTGCATGACAAGATAATTCCAAATAAAAAAGATGCCAACTATAATGTTTCATAACTTTGCGAGATCTACAGAGTTTATTTTGGTTGTTTTTTCATCCGAGGTCGTTTGAAAAGTTCGAATTTTAAAATTTTGAAATTCAAACACAGTTTTGCATGACAAGCTGATTTCAAATCAAAAAGTTGCCAACTACAATGTTTCATAACTTTTCGAGATCTACAGAGTTTATTTTGGTTGTTTTTCCATCCGAGGTTGTTTGAAAAGTTCGAATTTTAAAATTTTGAAATTCAAACACAGTTTTGCATGACAAGATGATTTCAAATCAAAAAGTTGCCAATTACAAAGTTTCATAACTTTTCGAGATATACAAAGTTTATTTTGGTTGTTTAGTCATCTGTTCATCCGACATGGTCGTTCTAACATTGTTCACAAATCTTATATATCTCTCTTGTAGTTTCATAAACTACAAGAGATATATGTTAGATTTGTGAACAAATTTACTTTCACTTTGTCATATGAAGAAAAGACCAAAACAAACATTGTACATCTTGATGAGTTATACAACTTTGTAGTTGAAAACTTTTTTATTTGAATTAATTTACTGCTTCAAAATGTGCTTTGAAATTTTCTTTATCGAGTGTAAAAAAACACTCGGCAAAGAGCTTCTTTGCCGAGTGTCAAAAAAAACACTCGGCAAAGAAGCTTCTTTGCCGAGTGTCAAAAAAACACTCGGCAAAGGCGTCTTTGCCGAGTGTCCGAAAAACAACACTCGGCAAACCACTTGGCACTCGGCAAAGAGCCGGTCTCCGGTAGTGGCAGTTTGTCCTTATCTTTATGCTTGGACACACCTTGCGGTACGATTGGATGCCAGGAGTAAAATATATCGCTATTAGAATTTCTAGCGTACTCCCCCTGTCCCTACCGTCGCTACGAGAAGTGTGCTGGTCAAACTTACTTAAACTTGACTACGTTTGTAGAAATTGTTAGTAACATTTGTATCTCCAAATAAGTTTATTATAAAAATATATTTAAATGATACATCTACTGATACTGATAATTTCTTATAAATATTAGTATTTTTTCTTATATATATTTAGTCAAAATTAAGTGTGTTTGATTTTTCGGGAAATGAGAACAACAATTAAAAGAAGATAGAGGGTAGGCATCACTTGTCGCAGTGTGCGGAGCTGAGTCCCAAATCCCTGACCTTCTTTCTCCGTTTGTCTCTTGGAACTATCGGGTCGTGTTGGGTTGATACTCGATAGGCCAGTGAAACGAAATTAGGAGTACCTAGCTTCGAGGCTGTCGTTATCTCCTGCTGTCCTTTTGTCTACCGCAGGCTATCGTCTGGTGAAAAGGCGCATACATGCTGAGCATGTGTTATTTGAGCCGTCCGCGTAGCGTATCGAGATATGTGCTGTCCAGTAGTGTTTTACATTGGGTAGAGTATATTTTATATTGGATAAAATGCACGACATAAATCTCGAAGCAGTTTTGGACAGTGCAGATAGCATATATTGAGCATGTACATGCTGCAGTACGTTTTTGCGAAATGTAGAAGACGCACGGAAGTTGATATTGGGAGTAGGGACATGCGTGCGCAGCTTTGCTGGAGCCTGGAGGCAACGCAGTCCGCGGGCAGTTTCTGAGATCTTTCTTGTTTTTTAGGGGTGTTTCTGAGATCTTTCTTTATCGCGTCACTTGACCGTAACATCGCCGCTGCCCACTGTTTAGGTTACAAAGCTTCCAGGTCGTCCTTTTCGAAAAGAATTCTTTTGTTATATGATCTCTTGTTGCTTGGCGAGTTGTTGGAAAAGTTCCGGTAGCTGCTAATATATAGGGCTGAAAACGGTCGGAAATGATCGGTAGGAGGTCAAATCATTTTTAGTTTCACATTATTTTCTTGGAAATGAAATCGATACGATAGTGTTGGAAACGAGAACGGCATCGTTATTCTGGTAAATTCGAAAACGAAATTATTCGATCAAAAGTTCATCAATAACGATCGAAATTTATGAAAAGCGATATCTAAAATACAATAAACGCATCAATATGCACAACATGACAATATCTATGTAGATTAACCTAGGTCACACGAAAAATAATAGTGTATTAGTAATAATCCATGACACAAGTGGCGAGACACATATATTATATAGCAATAAAATGACATGACACAAAGGCACAAAGCCACGTGAAGTGAAGACGTGAGGTGCCTTCAAGGCCTCAAAGGCTAGGGGCGATCAGCGGGCTTGGCCAATGGGCCTGGTCTGGGTGCTCAGCGGAGATGAGATCGTGTGTCTCTACCTAAGTTCGGTAATTCTCAACGGTAGATTATCGATTAAATACGGTATTTTTTCAAAAACGGTCGGAAGAGAGCTAAATCACTTTTGTTTTCATTATCGGATGTTTTTACCGTTTTCGTTTTCGTTATATCGGTTACCGTCACCGTTTCCGTTTAGGGGGGGGGGGGGGGGATCAGTAATTTCTCGAAACAATTCCCGGTAATTGAGAATTATCGTTTTCGTTTTCAGCCCTGGCTACCAAGGCCAATGGGGGAACATGATGATGCGAGAGTATGAGAGGGATTCTCGAGAAAAAAGGAGAAAAAAAACAAAGTCATAAGGTAGATATGTTGTACAAAGATGACAACACTGCATATCTAAAATAAGAAAAGCATAATATGAGATGTATGTGGTAACTCTATCAATCTCGAGACCTTCCAGTTCTTATAGAGTTAAGGTGTGCATAGCATTCATAACGGTGAATATGTGTGCATGTATGAGACATGTACACTTATGTTGTGATTGAAAAATAATAATATTAAAACAGATAAAAGAAGAAACAATAAACCATTTTTTGTTTAGTGGGCTTGAAGAAATTATTTGTTTTAGAGAGATAGAAGAAATGAAGCCCCATATTGCGGGCCAAATCATTAGCATCCTGAGGTGGTCAGTGGCAACTTTTTTTGGGCTGCACAAAGGTTCAACTAAGATTATGGGCCCAATTAACTGCTAAGGCCCTGTTTGGATATAAAATATTTTTGGAGTTTTAGAAGAATAACATGGTTTTGTGAAATACTTTGATTTTAGAGTGCCATGAAGTGTTTGGGTGCAACAAATTTTATAGTTTTGAATACCATGGTATTGCTGAAACTATAGTCTTTTTGGAGTTTTAAAAAATCCAATCTGGACCTCTTTTTTCTAAACCACGGTTTTGCACATCAATTGTTCTAAAACTACAATTTCTTGATACTATGATTTTCTAACACTACAACATCCAAACAAGGCCTAAGTGGCTTCTCTTGTGCTTTGTCCAATGCCCTTAGACCATCTTTAGGGCCTGTTTGGGTGACGTAGTTTTTGCAAACTATGGTATCACAAAACTCTTTAAACTATGGTATTACAAAAAATACTGGATGAAAAAAAGGACATTCCTCTAAGAATGACCTATATTAGTGCCCAAGCTCTTTAAACATGGACCACGTCATCGGATAGTCATTCGTGGCTGCAACGTTAAGAACAGAGGTACTACAACATGACTATATATGTATGAGTAAAATGGAAAAGATGTGAGGCACGAGCTTAATTTTGAAGATTTACTCAAGAATCCAAGGGAGATTGGGAAGGGAGCAGTGATGAAGTGAGCTTGGTTTGGGCGGCAACTTGCTCAATTTAGTTTGGTATGGTATGAATGTCACCATGAAGGCGTTTCATGTGGATGTGAGAGGGAACATTGAGGAGCAGTCTGAAGGCAATGACATAGCATGAAGTAATGGGAACTTGGCAGTCTATATTTGTGTAGCATTGCATGGTTTGCTTCTACTCGCGTTGCCGTTGCTTGCTTCTGCATGATCTACTGGCACATTGAGCTATCATCGTTGTCTACTTTTAGGTGCTTGTTATTAGGGTAAAGTACACTTTTCAACTCTCAACTCGCGCCGAAGTTCGATTTTTAACCTTCAACTATAAAACCGGTTAAGAAACGCTCTCCAATTATCAAAACCGGACAAATTTTATAGTTTTATTTTTTTATTTGAGGACAGTAAGATGCTCGAAAAAAATAATATAAAATTTCAGCACCATAATAATCGTCTACTAGTGCTTGTCGTATTATAGCACTAATATATTATTTGTATGGAGTTAAATAAAAATACTTTTTATACTAAAGTTATAGCTTTCAATGAGATTTACAACTTTGTAGTTTTGAGTTTTTTCATTGAGGACGTTAAGATGCTCAAAAAAATAATATAAAATTTCGACGTCTCCCGAAAATATAAAACCGCTTTTGAAACCAGCCGAGGACTAAATTTGTCCGATTTTGATAGTTGGAGGGTATTTCTTAACCGGTTTCATAGTTGAAGGTTGAAAATCAAACTTCGGCGCGAGTTGAGGGTTGGAAAGTGTATTTTACCCTTGTTATTATGAGAAGAAACGTGTATATGAGGTGTTGGGGCGAGTGAAGGAGGGTGGTAGTAGCGCTTGGGTTAAATAAATAGTCATGCTTAATCTATACTTCACTCGAGCATTGCTCGGCCACCGCTCACTCGATTTTTGAGCCATCCGATCTATCCTGCGTTGCAACGGTCACGATGGACGACGGGAAGCACCAAGTGGTCGCGGGTCCAAAGGTAGCAGGTGGTCTGGTCGGGCCCTTTGTGCGGGACCCTGTGCTGTTCAGCTGTTGGCGAGTCAAGCGTGCCTGGGACCTGCGCCACCTGCATGCAGTATACGTGGCAGGGTGCATGTAGTCCTTTACGTGGGGACTCGTCACCGTCACGTCACGTCACATCACTTCCCCTATGCATGCAGAGTAGAAACAGATTACATCTCAATAAACTATATTTTAATACTTCGGTTTAGGCGGAAGTTCTGCGTTCAACTAGCGTAAATTGATTATTCATAACCGGAAATAGCCAGTATTATTTGAAGAGTTATCTGATCATTTTTTTGGTTTTTTTTATTTTATGTATGTTTTACTTGGTTTTTTTTGAAATTTTCCAATTTGGTTTTCATAGAAATTATCTGGCTATTTTTTTGTTCTGTTTGTTTAATATTTTTGTATTATTTGGATAATTTTTTGGTTCGTTTGATCTAGAGAGTGTTGCAGCCTTGCAGGGATTTAAAATACATGATTTTTGTTTCGGATGTCAATCGAGTGTTTCTGTCCAACCCAACGCCCGAGTATTGCATGCACCTAGAAACACGCAAGCGGTGACTAGATGGCCCCTAAAATAATGCGTTCCTCCAACCCACCCCTATATGAGGGCACCCCAAACCTTCACCCAAAAACACAAAAAAAACTTTGCCACTACGAAATCAACCATCCTACACCTTATGTCACCCCTTAGCGCAGATCCAACATCTATAGAGGGCAACCTACTCATCCATTAGAGTTTTCCCTGGATGAAGCTTTCGCGGAGGAGATATGCCCTGGGGATGAGCTGCCAAGCACCAGGGTATCAGGGTTTCATCGTCCCAGCATCAATTCAAACCTCAACACTTCACAGAAAGACCAAGATCAAGCTATCAAGACTGCAACTTGCATACTCATCCGTGACTTCCTTACTCTTCAAGATTCAAGTTTATGGTGTCCCAGGTTGAGGTTGATGATCGGAGAGCTCACATTGTTGCTTATTTACATGATCTAAGTGTTCGAACTAATAGGAGTGTTCGGTAGATATCATTTAAACATATGTTGGCCAATGTGAGTTATATTGACGAACCGGCAAAGACTTATTGCTAAAGTGCTTGGATTCTGACCAAGGTAAGGTAGCTATGAGAGAAGTGCACAGAGGTATATGTGGTACGCATCAATCGGCTCTAAAGATGAAATGGTTACTACGAAGAGCTAGGTTTTATTGGCCCACATGATAGCCGATTGTTTTTGCTTTTATAAAGGGTGTGAAGAGTGCTAGCGGTTATGCAGTTGTTACCTGCTGCGATGATCTATTCTATTATTAAACCATGGACTGTTTCAAGGATGGAGTTTGAACTCATTTGGCATATTCATCCTCCTCCTTCTAAGGGATATCACTTTGTGTTGGTGACTATAGATTACTTTACAAGATGGACTAAAGTTGTGCCTTTGAAGAACATTGCACATAAAGAGGTAATTGAGTTTATTACTAAGCATACTATTAATATATTCAGCTTACCTTAGACCTTAACCATAGATCAAGGTACTTTTTCATCACAAAGGAAGTGCGAGAATTTGCCAAATAATGTAAAAATAAACGCTCAATGTATCTTAGGAAAATGGTCAGGCCAAGTCTATTAATAAGATGTTGCTCAATATTATAAAAAGGAAAAATAAGATAACCCCATGAGATGGCATGATGTTTTGATTGAAAAGCTTTATGGGCTCACCATATCTCTAGACACAGGTACTACTAAGCTTACTCCTTTTGAGCTTGTGTATGGACACGAAGTAGTGCTGTCGATTGAAGTGAATTTGGATGCATACAAATTTGCTAAGAAAAATGATTTATCTACTACCATGTATCATGAATTGATGATGGACAATATCGACGAGGTGGTCGACAAAAGAATGAAGGCTTTGAAGGAGACTGAGAGATACAAATTTCCTAAGAAGGTACAAAATAATTTGTTTTAGGTTGGTGATATAGTTTGGAAGACTATTTTGCCTCTCGGGACGATGAGCAACAAGTTCTACAAGCGGTCTCCAAGTTGTCAAGGCCCATATAAGGTGATCAAGGTCATCTTCGGGAATTCATACATGGTGGAGACGCTGCAAGTAGACATCTACCAAGGGCACTTAATGGTAGATATTTGAAGAAGTATTACCCGATCATATGACAAGATGTTTGAAAAGTTAAATAATTTACATATATATCACCCTTAGAACAAGAATGGTTGATGAATTGAATGTTTATCATCACCTTAGATGTTTTATAGTTGCTATATGTTTTCAGATTCACAAGCTTCACCTAAAAACAGGGGGCATATATTGACAACCAATTTGGGCCAAGTCCGGGCGAAACCGGCTAAGTCATGTTTCCTATTGTTTTGGTTGACTGGCAAAAACTGGCTTTATTGGTGGTAGAATCTACGAAGAAGTTAGGATTCATACGAACTTTAGAGTTGTAAATATTTTGTCATGGGATAAGACCACTCAACCCTATAATTATGAAGGGGCACAATCGATTGAGGGTATCTAAATGATAAAAAACAAATACTCTACTTTTTATACATCTCAAACCCTAATTTCTTTCAACCCTCATATTCTCATATTCTATAAGTTTTTTTTGACAAGATTTGAGATGTTCTAGGTGCTTGCCGATCCTAGAACACTCCTGGTTCGTCTCCGCGATGGGTCTTCTTAGGAGGTATTCAGAGGTCTTTGTGGCATTTCTGTACAAAACTGGCTAGGCCAATTTTTGTGGGTTCACCAACAGTTGTGGTGTTTCACGATACAAGCGTTTGGGCTCTTTCTACGTGGGACCTTTGCTGTGTCAACACACATGATATGATACTTGCTCAGTGTACCAATGCATTAAAGATCACCAATGCTTCTATTCCTTCCAAGACAATTGTCATACATCTCACATGCCCTTTGTGCTACTTCAAAAGCTGCAACATCTATATATAGTTACATCTCTAATTTTGAGGCTAGTAATTCATGCTCCCCCTAGGAAGTCTGTGTGATGTTAGTAGCCAAGGCTAGCATATATTTATGTCATAGAAATATATGGATATTTTAAAACATAATATAATACCTCAAACATCCTACCAAAGAGATATCCTTGGTCAATTTGTATCTTCTGTTGATCATGACATATAATTTGGTAGTGCTTAAATATCGACATATATCGTTCTACTCTTTTTTGACCCATGATATGATTGCATTCTGTGGTAGTATTTATGCTATTGGTGCTATACATGTCGCCAAAGTAAACAACCTTTGAATTGTATAGCATTAGCTTCTATCCTATTTTAGCTTCTTCAAGTTGCCTATAAAATACAGTTCTTTCTCACTTTTGAGCCACCTCACCGTAAAAGATAGGAGAGATAGAAACACAATCCAATGGCTGGTAAAGCTAACCTTAGAGATCTCTATCCCAATGGCTTAGCCTCCCTTGGAGCCGCAGTAGAGCCTAACATGCAGCCACAGAGTGTGGAAACACTCTACAACTGTTCATTTTGCAACAAGATTTTCAAAAGTCCACAGGCTCGTGGTGGGCACCAGAACGCACATAAGAAGGAAATTGCTATGCTTCGGAGGAATTTGGAAGAGGAGATGTCAAATAAACGTGCAAAGCAAGCTCACAATGTCTTTGTTGCGTCTCATGATGTCAAGCAGCTTCCACTTGGTAGTGATTCTTTCGATGTTATCACAAGCCTCGAAGTGGACTCTGAATTGTGATTTCTGATATCATTAACCAAACAAACCATTGATTGGAATGGACATTTATCCTAAATCGACCATCATATATTGTTGCATAGACTAGGGAAATGGTTGCATGCTTCCCCTTGTTGTTTTGGTTTCTTATATCATAATATTTTAATGTCTTAGTTACAGGTGTTTGCAATAAAACATTGTCATGTAAGATCCCTTTCAGTGTTGCTTGTGATCCTCTAGAAAATTATGTATGTTTTGAATGGATGTGTCTATACACAGACAATTCCATAGCAATCTAGGTTGAGGTGAAGGGTAACAGTGTAGGTGTACTCTTAATCTTGATAATGGCAGTGTTCCTAGGCAACAATATAATGAAAACCCCATGTAATGTGGATAGTATAAATTAATGGAACATCAAGCTACATGATTAGTTGTAGCCTCCATGGTGATGGTAGTGACGAATCCTGTAACATTTGGTCCAATTTGAATTAGGTCCATAATGGCCAGACTAAGAGTAATATAACAAGTTCACAAAACCATGTGACTGAAACTGTAACCCAGCCATGACCAAAAGCATAGTCTGTAGAAGTTGCACTGTCCATTGAAGTCTTTGGGTTGACTAGAATCATTTGTTGACCGATTGCTTGAGGCGTTCTTTAGTTACCTCAAGAGGCACTTCACAGTAATTGGAGCCGAGATCTTGCATAACCTAGATGGGAAGCATATTGTCTGATTCTATGCATTGGGCCTTTGCTTTCTCAAGTTCTTGGAGGACTGCTGCTAAGGGGATCTGTTTTTTATTCATTTTCTTTTCTTCCTCCAGCTTCATGTGCACAAACCCTTCAGGTTTGTATCACCTGGTGCTTCTTCTTATCTGGTCATCAACTATGGGGGTGCGCTAGCTACTTTTTGGTTCTCTTCTTTTGTGGGAGTGGGGTGTCCTGCACATTTCCAGACAGATCAACTTCTAATTCTAGTTCTGCCTCTGAGGCTAGGTGTTGGTTTCTGTTGTGTTCTTCTGCTTTGTCTTAATGAAGGCCCAGACTTTCATAATGAGCTCATCTTTCGTGATGCCAAAAGGAACTAGCTCCCAGTCTATAGGGGTAGCCTTACTACTTTCAAAAGTCTCAACTCCCTCCTCTATCTGGTTTGGATACAACAACTTTTTGCTGAGGATGATTGGTGCAGCCAGAGTTCTTTGTTCAAAAGCTATTTCCCATGTCCTTTTGGAGCCTAGGTCAGGCGGTTGTGGAGGTAGGACGTTTGCATTGAAAAGCACAGAAGGTCACAACTTAGCTTCTGAAGGGCTGCTTACTTCAACTGTTCCTCATCCAGCAACGAGGTAGCATCACCAGAGCTTGATGAACTATCATCTGAGGAGCTACACTGAGTGACCAAGAAAATGGGGATGTCTGGCCCATTTGCACTGAAGAAATGCATAGTTGATCCCTATTTCCTATGCGTTTTTAGATTATCATAAACAACGCCTAAAAACAGGAGGGCATGTGTTTACAACAAGAATTTGCCAAAGTGCATAACAAACTTCACCATTATGCTCTTGTTGAGGCGATAAAAAAACAAATTTGGATCGTCTCATTTAGAGTTCAGATGAAAAAAATGCACCTTTCAGGTGCTAACCCAGCCGAAACTGGCCAGGCCGGATTTGCTGCGCTAGGCCATGCCAGGTCCCGTGAAAAACTGCCAGGCCGGTTTCAGGATATAGCCAGGCCAGTTTTTTCGGTCCGAGCCCAAGTCGAATCTAACTTGATGGAAACTTACCCGCCAATGTGGGTAATTTGTAGATTTCATTTGGAAGATGTTTCCTACTATGATAAGATCACTCCCTATATATATATAAGAGGATCATGACCGGTTGAGAGAATCTAACATCCAATCATTGAAAAACACATCTACTACTCTTTTTACTCGACTTTTACTCCAACCTCTTGTTGTCCAGCGCCTCCCTCGACGAGATTCATTGATGTTCAAGGTGGCTTTTTGTAATACCCTAAAATTTGGCCTAGTTTTAAAAACCACTAAAAATGTGAACTTTTTAAAATTGGCATAGGAAATAATATATATAACCAACCTAAATAATTTTTTTACAAATAAAACCACATAGGAACATAAAACCTTAGGTGTGCAACTTTGTTTGTGAATGCTTATTTGGCCTGTTGAACTTATGGTGGCACCCTTTTACACCCTCATGCATTCAAATTTGAATTTGAAATCATTCAAACATATACATATAAGACATAGGAAATAGAAAAGGGAATTAGAAAATAGGAAAAGCCACTTGGGCTCATTTCCTCCCCTCCCTCCTTTTCGGCCCGAAGCCGCAGCCCAGCCCTTCCTCTTGCCCCTCCTCTCTCCCGCGCACAAGCCGGCCCAGCAAACCGCGGCCCAGCTCGGCCCGGCCTCGCCCGCTCTTCCCTTCTCCCCTTCTCTCCCACCGACGCCCTAGGCCCGCCTATCAGCTTCGTCGTCCACCCCGAGCCGGCAAGCCGTACGCGGCCCCGCCGCATCGTCAACGCTCGCCAGCGCCACCCCGGTGCCAGCGAAGGTCAGCGGAGGCACGGCGACATCAGGACCCCACGGCGCCCCTCTCTTCTCCTCTCCTCCCTCTTCCCCCGCACTGTGAACGCGTCAACGACAGTGCCATGGTCGTCGCCGTGCAGAGCCACCGGAGTAGCCGCAAAGGCAACTCCGGTGTGCGCACGGGCAAGCGCTAGCCATGGCGATGTGACCAGACGAGGTCAACGGTGTGGCCACGTGATGGATAAGGATGGCCGCGCGAAATATCTCGTCGTCGGGACACCGGCCTAGCCAGCCTATAAATAGGCCTGGCCGGCGACGCTCTCGCCTCGCCCTCTCCACCATTAGCTCCGCCACGGGCGGGAACACCCCATCTCCCCCTTTCCCCTCCTCCTTCCCCTCCTTTTTCATTTTTTCCTTTTCGGGAGTTCACCGGTGCCATTAGCGTCGCTTGCTCCTTCCTTCCTCTCCGCCGCATTTCTGGCCGATTGGAGTGACCGGTGAGTCCCTGAGCCCTCCCCTTTTCTTTTGCATTAGGTATTAGGTAGTGTAGGCCTCTGTGTAGTGCTGCTCGTGTGAGACCGCTCCGCCGAGCTACCATGGCCATTGGCCATCGTCGGCGAAGCCACCACGGAGCACCCCGTCACCCCCACTCCACTCCCCTCTCATCCCTTTTCACGTACACATAGATAGATAGTTAGGATAGAGCCACTATGGCCGAGTTTAGAGCACGACGCCACCACAACCACCCCTGCGAGCCACCACCACTGCCACAGGCACCCGCTGCCGACGGCGACCCCACCACCGGCCGCGGCTTGCCCCAGCGGACCCCGTCCACCCCTCAACCACCTGTCCCGAGGGCCAACGCCATTGGCGTAAGCCGCTCTGGCGAGCCCTGCTCCCCTCCCCTGTTTCATCGCCGGCACGGTCACCGCCGACCATCGACCGTCGCCATCCCCCTCTCCCCCTCTTCTTTGTCCCCGCTAGGTGGGACCGGAAGGGAACGACGTCACCGCCCCCCCTCCGTCCCCGTCCGTCTTCTCTCTCTCTCCCTCCTTCTCTTAGTGACACAGGGCCCATGGCCTTAACGCCGACGCTGCCATCACTACTAACGCCAGCACGGGACCCACCTATCACTCACACACACAACACACACACAACGCGGGGTACGCTTAAGAAAACGCTGGGTACACCCGGCTAGCGTACACAGAGTGTTATAAATACATTTTCCTAGCTTAGAAGAATTTCCAGAAAATTTGTAAATAAACTAGGTGAAATAAGGAAATTAATTATGCAGTTTGCATCCATTTTCATGCACTAGAAAATACATATAAAATTCCACCTAGGTTAATTAGCTATAGGATAAACTTCTAAAATTCATAACATTTAAACCATAACTCTGATTTGCATGAAATCACTTCTAAAATCCATCTAAAATCAAACCCTATCATATGCACTTAGGGCCACCATATAGTTCTATGTTTGCTTGGGTCCTTTTTCTTTTGTGGATAGCGGTAGTCTTATGCGACCGATACGTCCGACAGACGACAATAATCATCTGGAGGACGAAGACCTGAATTACGTAGACATGCCGGAAGGTGACGACAACGAAGGCAAGTCCTAGCTCCCCTCCCTACCATCTTGCTTTAAAAACCCTAAAATGCTAAAACTTGACTATGAGACTATCACCCTAGAAAATGAGCTCGGTTGATGCGATATAGTTAAGATAAATGGTTATCTTGTTATTCTATGAGCTCCACATCACGATTAGAATTAGGGATAATAATTGAACTTAAACTTTTTTAAACCTAAACTAAACCCCGACATGGGGCGATTGGTGGTAAACTATGGAGGTAGTTTATCATGGCAGGAATGCCTGGATAGGGTTCCTGTGGGAGATACTCGCCTCGGTCACATAAGGACCGGTTCGTAGTCCCTCTCGCCTAGTGAGCCTTTTCGTACAGCCACATGTCTATATGGGTAGGCTTGATCCCACACCCTATTAGATAGAAGTATAGTTTCTACTAGGAGGCCGGTGTAGGCAATGGAAGATCAGGAGCCGACACGGGGATAGGTTTTCTTCCGTGTCTGGTTGGCGTGGATGCTATGTGATCTTCCACGTTAAGTGTTAGGTTTTTAGGCCGCGTTCGAGCCACTGTTTTCTTGGCCATGTTCGAGCAATGTTTTTCTTTTGTGATGATTTGGTATCATCACGTTTGGGGGGATTTGGTATCTTCCCGGTTTTGTGTTCCAACCCCTGTGAAACCGTGGTAGAGATTATATAGAAATCTAGGTTAGCTTTCCAAGCGGGTATGGGATCTCGTTAGGTCTGTTTTGTCCACTGATCATGGATGAGGTTGCATCTATCGTGTGGGGAAATTTGTACACCTCTACGGAGTTTTATTAAACAAATTCGAATAGCCATGTCCTTGGAATGGGCAAATGCTAGGATGTGATACTATGATTAGCTTTACTTTTATGTGCAATGAAACTGATAATTAATTGATGACTAACCCGGGCACTAATGGGAATGGTAATACTCCGCTAGGACTCACCCTTAAATTATAATCACCACTACACTTCTATTTCCACCCATTGTTGGAACTTGGTGAGTACGCATGTACTCACCCGTTGTCAACTCACTGACCTCGGCACAGAAGAAGACTATGACTTCGAAGATGAAGCGTATCGCGAGGAATAGGATTCCTGTTAGGAGATTCGATCGTAGGAATGTGACATTGAGGCTAGGGTTTCGTCCGCGCTCTAGTTGCTCGTGGAATAGAATGCCGTGTCGCTGTACAATAATCCCGCTTTAGAGACCACCAATAATGTCGTTTCACGGCCGTAGCTTTCCGCCAACTCTGTAGCCTATGACAATGCCCTTCGGGCCACTGTTGTAGACCTTATTTTAGATATCAATAAAGCTCGGAACCTTTTATAATATATCTGTGTACCATCCCTGCGATTAATGCGTATTTGTGCGTGATCCTGGCGCAAATACGGAAGCACTGAGGACTCTCAAATTGAGGGGCCAACACTTTTCCCATACTAGAGCAACCTTGTTGTGCCTTTCCTCGACGGGTTTTCCCGGAAGGTGTTCGTGAGCTTTTCGGGTTAAGAATGGGTATCAGATCAGCATGATCGACTTGTTGGTCAACCTTGCTCTTGTAGGGCGTTCTTGGTACGTGCTAGACCATGTGCGGCCCCATGCGTGCTAACCCTTACTGATGTGTGACCCGAATTGATGTTAACAATTCTTAAAGTATTCATCACAGAGTCTGTGACAAATTATTGTTTCTAAGCTTATAGAAAAGAAAATCTCCGTGTTTTTTAACATACTCCCTTTGTCCCTTTTAAGTGTTGCTGTGGTATGCTTGTTGGTCAACTTTCTTAAATTTAACTAGGTTTATGAAAAATATTAGCAACATTTGTATCTTCAAATAAGTTTATGAAAATAGATTCAACCATCTATCTAATAATACTAATTGCCGATTTTTTTTGCAATTCAAACATTTTTTTGTTAAAATTTCACATTTAATCCATCTTTAGATCCTAAACTCGGTGCCATATGTAGGAGGTTCGGTATGACGTGGCTGGTGACGTGGCGCTGGCGTGGCTAGAGGTCGACGTCATGATTCACGACGCCGACCTCGGCACTGCGAATCATGGCGCCGACCTCTGAATTCTATCCTAAACATAAATTATCATGACTTCAATATCCTAAAATTTTACCATGACATGGTCATATAAATTTTGTTGCTTTTTTACTATGAGATAGACATACAGGACATGTTCGAATTTGGATGCCGATCTCATGGTAAAATCACAGACGTCGCCAGATTTGACATTACCATGTCATGGTAAAATTTTAGGGTGTCCAAATTAAGATAATTTGTGGTTAGGGTTAAATTCAGAGGTCGGCGCTATGATTCACGGCACCGAGCTTGGCGCCATGATGCTGTGAATCGTGGCGCCAACCTTTGGCCACGTCACCAACCACGCCATTCCGGACCTTCTACCTCGGTGCCATGACCTATGGCGCTGAGACATGTTACCTCGATGCCGCTACGAGCTTAGAGTCTAAAGATGAGTTTTTTACGTTCAGGGTATAAATGTCAAATTTTGATAAAAAAGCTAAATTGCAAAAGATTAAATATTAATATTTTCTTGTATATATTTGGTTAAAGTTAAGTATGTTTGAGTTTTAGTTGTCCTTTAATGATTGTTATATCTGACCTGAACCCACTTATCAACATTTCATATAAGATTACCCTGGCTGGTGGCACCATTGGAGGATGAGAGTAGCAAAGACAGAAGCATCATTAACTTTTTAATCTATTTATTTTATCTATGAGAATGCTGAGCCCTAAAAAGCAAATGTAAGATATTCCATGCCATGTTGCCAACAAAAACATCCAACCGTTGGATGACCATCTGATTGTTTAGGTTCTCCAACAAAGGAATATCAACATGCATCCAAACTTCTAAAAATAATGTTGTAAAAAAAAACTTCTAAAAAGAATAATGTCCACTCTACTATTCAGCCAAAGTGTCGAAAGATGACTTTTCTTCTCCTGGTGCCCCACATGCACAGCTTTCTTCTCCCATCTGCCCACACCAACTGTGCACAATCATCTTGCTTCTTCCAATCCTGACTTCCTGAGTGAAAGAGAAGATTAGATCCATCTGGTGCCATCTCCGCTTACTCTCTTATATCTTGCCTCAGGTTTCTACCTTCGCTTTCTTCATAATTTCTTTCTTGTTTTACTTCTTTCTTTCTTTTTTTCTTTCGAATTGAATACCTTGCACTTTGCAGGAATAATTCCTCTTCTCCAAATGGGCGCTGAATTAACTGTTACGGGATGGTTCTTGTCTCCAATCATACGGGAGATGCAAGACTCCGCTTTGGCCTACATAAAGGGGCAATTTAGTTGGAAGAAAGATCAGGAGAAGGATCTTGAACGCCTTGACATCATCCTTACAGAGATCCTGACCATCGTGGATGTCATTGAGAAGCGGGAGATTAAGGATGGAAACCAGAGGAGGCTGCTGAGTAAACTTAAAGACGCCATTTACAGCGCTGTTGATGTGCTCGACAGCTTCCAATACTTGGTCCTGAAGTCCAAGGTCGACAGCCAATCTGCAGTGAGTCGTGTTACCTCATCTTGTATTTACTTGGGTAAACGTTTGGTTGGTACCGACAAATTCCGGTGGAAGCTAGCAGATATTTTGGAGAAACTAGGCGAGGTCAAAACGACAGCAGATACCTTACTGAAAGTAGTTAATTTTGATAATGCTACTGCAAAGTTATTGCCTGTAACACGGCTGCGGGTAACTTCCCCTTTGAAGGAAAATCACCATATATATGGCCGACGGGAAGAGCTAGATAAGCTGAGAGAGATGTTGTTTGAGATAAGTGATAGTAATACACCCGGACCCAGTAATGCACCTGTACCCAGTTACTCAAGGATTAATGTTGTATCCATTGTAGGTGTTGGTGGGATTGGGAAGACTAGCCTTGCACAGTTGGCGTTCAGAGATGAGCAACTACGCATGAACTTCAGTCTCAGGATGTGGGTTTCTGTATCTGATACTTATGATGAGATTAGATTAACAAGGGACATTTTGGAGTTTTTAACTGATTCAAATTATCACACTGTTACTGAATTTGATGAATTGCGGAACGCTCTTCGTGAAAAGTTAGATGGAAAGAAATTTCTTCTCATACTGGATGATGTTTGGTATGACGAGGAAAAAACAAAATGGGAGAATGAACTACTATGGAGCAAAGTCTTAATGTCTTTAGATACTGGACTGGAAGGGTCGAAGATTTTGGTGACAACTCGAACTGACAAAGCTTGCAGTATTCTACATGCTAGGACACCCCCTTTACGTTTGGGAGAATTGGACAGAGAGGATTACTGGTTGCTATTCAGAAACTATGCCTTTGGTGAGAAATATCCAGGGCAATTTCAAGGACTTAAGGAAATAGGAAGAGAGATCTGTCAGAGATTAAATGGTTTGCCTCTAGCCGCGAAGATAATTGGTCGGCTACTGAATGCTGATTTAGATGTTAGCCACTGGAAGAAAGTGCTGGAGAGTGATTTATCTGATGATGTCATGAAGGTTCTCAGATTGAGTTACCAACATTTACCTGTCCAATTGAAGCTATGCTTCAGCTTCTGCAGCCTTTTTCCAAAGAACTGGCGTTTTGATCCTAAAAGGCTTACTGAAATGTGGATTGCACAGGGTTTCGTACAGAAGGAGGATTCATATGACACTGATTTGAATATCGAGGATGTAGCAAAGGGCTACTTTGATGAACTTGTGCAAAGATCATTCTTTGAGCGCTCATTGTTGGACCTTCCACAAGAGTATGTCATGCATGATTTGATCAATGACTTGGCTCGGAATGTCTCCAAGGATGAGTATATCAGGCTTGAAAATGAGAAACAGAAGGAGATCCCACCAAACATTCGCCATTTATCAATATCAGCAAATTTGTTAGGTAACATGAAGAAAGCCGAGTTGAGAAATTTGCGTACCTTGATTGTTTGGAGGAAAACATGGCCTTGCTTAGAATTGTCCCTTCCAGATGATGTATTCAAGAAGTCTAAAAGCATCCGTGTACTGGACTTGAGCGGTTGTTGCCTGGAGAAGCTGCCTACATCAGTGAAAGTTCTTAAACATTTGCGCTATTTCGCTTTTCGGGTTCCTGAGAGGCCATGGCAAACATCATTGCTTCGGCTTTACCACCTCGAGGTCTTGGTCACAAGAGGACACTCCTGCCGGTATGCTGAATGTGTCAATCTTCCTGCAAACATGAAGAGGAACCTGCTCAAACTAAGAAAGGCTTTCATTTTCAATGTTGGCGGCGGCACAATATCTGGTTTTGGAGGACAAACTCTTCTCCGTGGCCATGGGGAGTTCCACGTCAGAAAGGAGAGTGGGTACAGACTAGGTGAGCTAAAGGAGATGAAAAATATCAGAGGACAGTTAAAAATTAGATCTCTTGAGAATGTTGAGCATCAGCAGGAGGCAGTTAATGCATGCCTAGATTGCAAAGAGCATATCGAATATTTGGAACTCGAGTGGAGCATACTTGCAAGGGCTTTGACATCAGATTTAGATTATGATGTGATCAGTGCCCTTAGACCTCACCCTGATCTTGAACGGCTAAAGATCATTGGATATAGAGGGACGAGGTCACCCAGTTGGTTTGAAACAAACTGGCTGACTGCATTGAGTTCTGTAATTCTTGAGAACTGCATGGGTTGGGTACAGTTGCCCCCTTTTGGTCAACTTCCTCTCCTCAAGTATCTTGAGCTGAGAGGCATGCATGCTGTCAGGCAGATAGGTCAAGAATTCTACGGGAATGGTGACATAAAGGGCTTTCCAATGTTAGAAGACATCATATTTGATGGCATGCTTAGCTGGGAAGGATGGTCCGGAATCGAAGATGGTTCTTTGCTTCCATGTCTTGAAAGACTGCACATAGAGAAGTGTCCTAAGCTTCAACAGATGCCAGCCATTAGTGCAACACCTAGAGTTGAAGTGGAAATAGCTTCTCGTCCCCCACCAATCCCTTGTTTAATTGATTCACTAATTGCAACAACTTCACAGTTGATCTTTCTAGTCAGCTCCTACAGCTTCTTAAGTGACCTGAACGGTGAGCAGCTCAGTCATGTTGCAGAGTTGCGCCTGAAGTACTGTTTAGATCCGATGCCAGCTGGTGGGTTTCAGCAACTTAGCTCCCTTGAGGTGTTCCGGATTAGCGACTGTTTAACACTATTTTCATCCAATTGTACAGAAGACCAGGACACAAATTTTCTTCCGCCATCTCTTTGCCAACTTGAAATAGCTAAAAGCAATGTTCAGTCCAGTTTGTTACAGAGGTACCTGCAAGGTCTAACTTGCCTGTCCACCTTGGTGCTTGATGGTTGCAATTCTATGATCTCATTATCATTTGATTATGGACCCCACCTCCTCCCTGCTCTGGAAACAATAAACATTAGATATTGTGATGACCTAGCTTCATTAGACGGTTTTCGAAATCTTGGTGCTCTGCGAGAGTTAATTGTTGCAAACTGTTACAATTTTTGCTCCTTGCCAGCTGACTTGAATACAGTGGGATCTCTCAACAAATTAGTTATCTGTCAGTGCCCATTGATGAGGTTTCTTCCCCAAGATGGCCTGCCTGCTTCTATGCAGACTATTTTGTTATCAAATTGCGCTCCGGACCTCGACAGCGAGCTTCAAAGGAAGGAAGGTGCTGAGTGGGAAAAGATTGTTCATATCCCTGTGAAGAAATTAGAGGTATATGCTGCTTTTCATTCACTTCCCATCTAGTGGGTCCTCAGTCCTGACTTAGTGTGTTACAGGCTCTTTGATTTACATAATACTTGTTGATCTTTTGCCGATTGTGCATTCACGAAGTCACGTCATTTTATCGTTTATAGTTCTTGTTCCGTAGTTTCCAACAAAATTCAATTGGTAAAGTGATGTGTCCTTTTACTAATATTTTACCATCTGGTCAGGTAGGGCTCGACGATTTATTGATTATATTTCCGACCAGTTCTTGCTGAGATGCCATATATTCTCTGACTAAAAGGTATGTTTTCCTGACCACCATGATGCTAGCAGCTCTTATCAATTCAACTGTTCTGTGCGGACATAGCAAATTATCTGAAGCTTTTGCTCTATTCCAGGATTGTGGACCCTTCAATGGAAATTGCCTTTGCAGTTTATCCGTTGCAATTCTACAATGAGGGGCAAAAAGAGAAGCAAATGTCTCTTCAGCTGTTCTCCATTTCTTCTGTAGCTGCTTTACTGTTATTTTTTTTATTGTGAAACTACTGTTACAGCTTTTATACCCTGCCATCCTGTAGATTACCATTGAAAGGGATTTCATATTACCATATTCTGAAACTACTATTACAGCTTTGATGCTAGCATGGCAGTTTGGTACAGAATAATTTTTCATGAATGGAGACTGGAGTGTTAGCCTGTGCGCAATACATTCTCTTTTTTTTTGGATGAAGCTGGAGGGGTTTGCACCCCTACAGGAATTTTATTAATAGAAAGTAAATAAGCATTTACAGAAACAGGTACAGGTAAAGGAGAAGGAGCAGTCTAAGAAACAAAGAAAGTCTGAAAGAAAATGAGAGAAACTACTGAAATTATAATAGATTCTGAATCCATAAGTCAAAAGAGGCGGCTATCTTTGCTTCTTGCTCTAACTGTCAACAGGTTGAGCTCTGAAAGAACAACTTTTCTGACAGCAGTAACCGAGGCTGGAATGTTCTTGAAAATAAGATCGTTTCTAGCTGTCCAAATTGCCCAGCACAAGAGAATTACTAAAATCATGAAGAACTGACTGCTGACCTGAGATTTAACCTCAAGAATGGCTTCAGGAAACTGTGAGTCTTGGTTCAGAAAAATGTTAAAACAACTCCAGCAGCTTCTAGCAAAAGGGCAATCAAGGAAGAGATGTGTGACTGATTCCTCTACATTGAGCTGACAAAGGACACAATTGTATGAATATAGGTACATGCTTTTTCTTCTGAGGATATTTCTTGTGCTGCCTGTCCCTAAGAAGTAGCCAAAAAAAGACTCTGTGTTTTGGTTGACAAAAGCAGTTCCAGAGCCAAAGAAATCCTTCATGAATCTGTCTATAGCCAATCAAGAAAGAGTATGCCTTTGAGGCTGAGAAATCTGGGCCCCAGTTCAGCTTCCATCTACCCTCTGAGTCTGTCAAATGAATTTGCTGAATTATTGCCTGAATTGCAGAAAGTTGAAAGAAGGCCTCTGTTGACAAGGGCAGGTTGAATGCATCTGATATATTTCATCAATGTCCATGAAATTGGCAACACACTAAGGAGCGAAAAGAAAAATAAAGAGCTGTCCCAGTTTTTTTATTTTTCTTTGGAAAACTGAGCCAATAAAACATACAAATGTATCGCCTTTTCCTCCTAAAACATTTTGATACAAATGACCGAATCAACTGACTAAGGGTGTTTTGGCAGGGCTGTGCCCACTCGGCTCCAGCTCTGGCGTCATTGTGTGGTACTGCAGCTCCCTGGGATTTGACTTGGAGAATAGGGGCGTGTTTGTTTGCCTGGATGAGGGCCAGAGTCAGGACCAGCAGCTGCAGCGGGGCGTGTTTGTTTGCCTTGAGGCGATTTGGGCCCGGCCAGCATGCTGCTTAAAGCAGCCCAGAGCCAGGCCCCGGGAAACGCCCGCCCCCTCCGTTTCTCCAGAGCCCGGCTCGTTTCGGCCACGGCGGGATCTTTTCGGCTGTTTTGCGGGCTCAGCCTCTTGTCTTGTGCGCGACGCGGGCATATCCCCCCTCCTCACCGCGGCTAGGGTTCGCCTCCCTTATAACCATGGCCACCGCTCTCTCTTCCTCTCCTCCCCGCTCCTCACTCCCTCCTACTCTCCACTCTCCTTGGTGCGGTGTTTCTCACTATGAAACAGACATGGTGACCGGACTCACCCTCTTTGTGTCCGGTCAGTGTTGTGCAGAGGAGGCGCGCAGACGATCTCTGACCGGACGCTGGCGCAAGAAGTGACCGGACTCAGGCTAAACAATGTTCAGTGTCCGGTCCTGCTGATGTGGCGGCACGCAGAGAAGAGAAGGAGGAGCGGATGCACTAGAGCGTCCAGTCGCAAATATCAGTCTCTAGATGCTTACTGGAAATGATCGGACTCCTGACTAGGGGGCGTCGGTCCTGGACTGTGGAGCGTCCGGTCTCAACTTAAGTGTGCTGATGACCGTTGATATCGGACGATCAACATTTGAAGCTGGGGATGCGTGGCGAAAATCTGAGGACCGGACGCTGGGGTCCTGCGTCCGGTCAATCTGACCGACGCGTCCGGTGGCCCCGATTTTTCAATGGACAGAGAGCTAATGGCTCTATTCGTGGGGACTCGCTATTTAAGCCCCATGGCTGGCTCAAGCTCACTCTCTTGGCCATTTGCATTGACATAGCAACCTTGTAAGCTTAGCCAAAGCCCTCCCACTCATCTCCATCATTGATTCATCATCCTTGTGAGATTGGGAGTGAATCCAAGTGCATTGCTTGAGTGTTTGCATCTAGAGTCACTTGGTGTTCGTGTTTCGCTACGAAATTCGCTTGTTACTCTTGGTGGTTGCCGCCACCTAGACGGCTTGGAGCAGCGAGGATCGTCGAGCGGAGGTTGGTGATTGTCTCCGGCTCCGATCGTGGTGATTGAAAGGGGTTCTGACCTTTCCCCGGCGGAGAGCCAAAAGGTACTCTAGTGGATTGCTCGTAGCTTGTGTGATCCTCATCTTGTGTTGGTTGTGCGGCACCCTATTGAGGGTTTGGCGTGTGATGCCAATTAGCACGTGAACCTCCAAGTGAGTGAATCGCCATAACGAGGACTAGCTTGCCGGCAAGCAAGTGAACCTTGGTAAAAAATCTTGTGTCACCTTGTCCGAGGATTTCATTGGCTATCTTGCGATTGATTGATTGGCTCCATCTTGTGATTGACTCATACCTCGACACGTCGGTATAATCATCGACATTCTCTCTTGTATTACATTCCTAGCGTGTAAGCTAAGCTCTTTAGTGTAATTAGTTTTTGAGAGCTAGCTTGCGGACTCTTGGTTAGTGAGGCTCTTTAGTTAGTCTTTGAGAGCTCACTAACTTAGTGTAGTGACATAGCCATTGTGTGGATAGAGACTATAGAAACTAGAATTGTGGTAGGTGGCTTGCATTTTTAGTAGGCTAGCGCAACACTCGCTTCGTCTCATATTTGTCTAACCGGTTTGCTAAGTGTTGTTGTAGAAATTTTGAATAGGCTATTCACCCCCCCTCTAGCCATTAGGACCTTTCAAGTAGTATCAGAGCCGTGGTAACCGTGATTTGTGGCTTAACAACCTTCAGTGTCAAAATGTCTCAAATCTACAACACCAAGAAGCCACCCCAATTTGATGGCTCAAACTATCCCTATTAAAAGGTAAAGATAACAACATATATCAAGTCAATCAATAGGAAGGTTTGGAAAGTGGTGGAGACCAAGATTGAGATAGAAGATCTAGAGAATCCCACTACTACCGAAGAAGTACTTCTCCAAAACAACGATATTGCTCTTAGTGCCATTCATGATGCTATTGATGAGAGAACATTTGAGCAAATCAAAAACATTGAGACGGCTTATGAGGCTTGGAAGAAGTTGGAGGAGTCATTTGAGGGCACTCAAGCGGTGAAGGGAGCCAAGGCATATATCCTCAAGGAGAAGTTTGCTAGTTTCAAGATGAAGGAGGATGAGAGTGTGCCGGAGATGTTTCATAGGCTTCAAGTGCTTGTCAATGATCTCAAAGCACTTGGAGAGAAGGTGGAGAACAATGACTTCTCCCATAAGTTCTTGATATGCCTACCCTCAAGATTTGGTACATTGGTCACTATTCTAGTGAGGTGTGATTTGGACACCATGACACCAAACCAAGTGTTAGGAGATATAATGACCGATGATACATATAGAGACGATGATGAGAAGAAAGAAAAGGAGAAGAAAGATGAGAAGAAGGATGAGAAGAAGAAGAGTGTGGCATTCAAGGCCACATCATCCAAGGACAAGGCAAAGCAAGAATCATCAAGTGAAGATGAAGACTTGAGCTTTGATGAGATGGATGATGAGAAGATGGCTCTCTTTGTCAAGAGATTTGGTAAGTTCATGATGAAGAAGGGCTACCATGCTAAAAGAAAGAAGTCTTCATCCAAGAACAAGGAAGAGTCAAGAAGGTGCTTCAATTGCGGAAGCAAAGATCATCTTGTTGCTCAATGCCCATACAATAGTGACAATGATGATGACAAGAAGAATAAGAAGAAGGATAAGAAGGAAAAGAAAGAGAAGAAGGACAAGATGACCTTCAAGAAAAAGAAGGGTGGTTCATATGTGGCCACTTGGGATAGTGATGCGTCCTCAAGTGATGATGATGATAGTGACGATGATAAGACCACCAAGAAGAAGGCACTTGCAAGCATTGCTATCAATGAGAAGCCTTCTCTCTTTGACACTCCATCATGCTTCATGGCTAAGGCCACTAAGGTACAAATGTGTGATGATGGAAGTAATGAGGAACATGATAATGAAAATGAAAATAAAAGTGATAGTGATGATGATGAACCAACTAAGGATAAACTACTTGACATGCTAGATGATGCTAAAGAACACTTTGACATTAAGAGAAGGGAATGCAAAAGCTTGCGTAAGGAACTAAAAGCCCTTAAGGAAGCCTTTGATGAGCTCAATGCATCTCAAGAGAGGCTAGAGGAAGTCCATGAGAAGCTTAGCAAGGCTCACAAGAAGCTTGAAAAAGCTCATTCCTCTTTGCTTAATGAGCAAAATAAAAAGAAGCATGTTGAGACTTGTAATGTAGGCTTAACTTGTGACTTAATTGATGAATCATTCTATAAGCCTATCATTGTTGCTCCCACTAACCCTTCTTGTAGCACTTCCACTTCTATCTCATCTAGTAGGGACAGTTGCACATGTGATGCCTCACTAATGGTTGAGAATGAGACCCTCAAGAAGAAGGTCAATGAGCTCACTCACATCTTGGCTAAGGCCTATGGTGGTGAGGACCACTTGCTTATGTGCTTGGGTAGCCAAAGTGCTTCTCTCTACAAAGAGGGATTGGGCTATACCCTCAAGAAAGGCAAGGCGGCCTTTTCTCCTCACAAGACTAGTTTTGTGAAGAACAATGGTCGGTTTTGCACTAGTTGCAAGCAAGTTGGTCATAAAGAGCATGAGTGCAAGAACAAGAGCAAAAATGCTAATGTATCCTCAATTAAGATTAATTCTTTCTATGTGCTTACTAAGGGTACAAATGGTGTGAAAGCTAAGTTTATTGGTTCACCATGGATGGGCTCAGCTAAGTTTATTGGTTAACCATGGATGGGCTCAAAGAAGAAAGCCATTAGGGTGCTAAAGAGTTTGGTCACTAACCTTCAAGGACCCAAGCAAGTTTGGACACCTAAAAAGAATTGATCTTCTTTTGTAGGTCAATTACAAAGCCGGAGGAAGGCATTGGGTTCTTGATAGTGGGTGCACTCAACACATGACCGATGATACAAAAATGTTCAACTCAATCAATACCAATGGCAATGATGGTTATGATAGTATCACATTCGATGGCAATGACAAAGGCAAGGTCAAAGGGCTTGGTAAGATTGCAATATCCAATTACATGAGCATATCCAATGTGTTGCTAGTAGAGAGTTTGAACTTCAATTTGCTATCTATGGCTCAATTGTGTGATCTTGGATTTAAATGCATATTTGGGGTAGATGATGTAGAGATCATAAGTGTAGATGGCTCTAACTTGATCTTCAAAGGTTTTAGATATGATAATCTATACTTGGTTGATTTTAATACTAGTGAAGCTCAATTATCTACATGTTTGTTAACTAAGTCTAGCATGGGTTGGTTGTGGCATAGAAGGCTTGGTTATGTTGGAATGAAACAATTGAATAGATTGGTTAAGCATGACTTGGTTAGAGGCTTGAAAGATGTTGTGTTTGAGAAAGATAAGCTTTGTAGCTTTGTCAAGCCGGAAAGCAAGTTGGAAACACCCATCCTATGAAAAGCATGATGAGTACTAGTGAAGCATTTGAGTTATTGCACATGTATTTGTTTGGGCCAACACAATACACTAGCATTGGTGGTAACAAACATGGCTTTGTGATAGTGGATGATTATACTAGATACACTTGGGTATTCTTTCTAGTGGACAAAAGTGATGTATTTGCAATATTCAAATCATTTGTCAAGGGCATTCACAATGAGTTTGAAACAACCATCAAGAAAGTTAGAAGTGACAATGGTAGTGAGTTCAAGAATACTAGAATTGATGATTTGTGTGATGAATTTGGAATTAGACATCAATTCTCGGCCAAGTACACTCCACAATCAAATGGCCTTGTTGAGAGGAAGAATAGAACACTGAAACATCCTCAATTTTCCTCGAAGGGAAAATCCACAGAATGCATAATAATATGATAAAACCAAGAACTGATTCCATCATATTATCATATATTAGTAGATATCACAGTCATACATCATAAGATTATAAGAATACAAGATATTACATCACTGGGGAACACACATATTATAGAGTTAATCTAGCGGAAGACTATCGAGTGAAGGCTCCTCCTTCACGGGCATCATCAGAGTTGGCGTAGTGCAGTGTAGATTCCATCTCCGAACCAAACTTGAGCGTAGGCACGAGACCTCCTAATCCTTCTAAAGTCAGCATCTCTGAGAAGCAGGAAAATCTGCACACCGCCAGATGTGTGCAGGCCATGGTCAGCACCAATGAGCTTTAGTGGAAAAGATAAAACAAGAGGATCTGGTGATCCTAACTTTTGGCTGTGGTTTGCATCCTTAGCGCATGAGAAGTAAGTAACAGTAGTAATGTAATAATAATATCCAGTTTTTAACACATTCCCAGCCACACACATCCACATCCATCCATATCCATCCACCAACCCATCCCAACCATAACCACACCACCATCACCACATCTCATCTCACACACTCAGGTCGACAGGCCGACTCCCTCTCGGCACTTGTCTCAATGGCCCGCAGCCCCTAAGGCTCACGACCGGAAAATACCCCAACCCTGGAGGGAGGAAAGAAGGACTCATCTCCTATCTAGTTTAAGCGAAACCCAGGAAAGGTCCATAGCCGACAAGTCGGCATATGTATCGATCGATCAATCATACACTCTGTAGAGGTTTTACATACCCACAAGATTAGCCATCTTCGGAGCCATGTATCTCCTAGGCAGAATTCCGGTCGCTTGCTAGCCTAGAACGATGCCACCCTACCTCTCAGCCCTGGAACATCCCAAGTCTAGTCTAGGATGGCTGATACTGTGAGTCATAGATAGAGCCAGGGCCCACCGGATGTTAAGAGCCGGTCCACAAGGCCCCCTAAAGTCTCGGAAGGGTGTGGGGGGAAAAACCACGCACCCCGTACCTCCTTGCACACGTTCACCTAGCAGTAGTGGCATCGCTCTACCAAGTAGTCCGACCGTCCCGCACCATATAGGGCGAGTGGGATGTAAAGGATTCCCGATGAGTCTGAGTACTAGTAAGTCCTTAGGGATGACCAAGCCAGAATGTCTTCATCAAGGTTTCCATTTTACGTGCCACCACAACACCTCTACCCCGGGCTCCACCTCTCCGAGGTTCACACCCAAGGCCACCTCCAATTACCATTTACCCACCACAGGTATTCCATATCCAAGTGCCCAGGTAGCACCACATGGCAAGACTCGCCCCAGGCTCGTCGTTATTCCAGCTCGGTCGACACAACCCTCACTCTCCACGCACCCAAGACACACGCAGCACGCTCACACACCACCAAGTCCGGCTCCCATAGCCAAACCATTCCTAGGGGTTCACCACCAGCATCACATCCCCGACATAATGCGAAGTGGAGTTAATAATAAGTATAGTGTTGTAATATGCAAGCAAACAGGCAAGTAAGCATATATAAGTGAGCGAATGTGCAAGGCAAGGTGACATGGTAGAGTGGGTTGCATCAGGGTGATAATGGCTCAGGTAGTAGCATGCATCAATATACTAGCAAATGATTAAATATAAAGCGCTAGCAGTTCTAGATATTATGCAATGTCTAATAGGATTCTCTAAAAGAGGGTGCTGCCATGACACCTGCGATGTAGAGGTAGTAGTGGTACAATTCTCCATCTGTTGGTGTTCAATCAGCGGGGTCGTCTCCTCCTAAGTCGACTCCAGTCCACAGTCCTTGTCGTCGTTTCCGTTCTCTTGATCCGATCGCTAGCTACTCCACGAAGCGACACGCAAAGCTAGAGAACACACAACACTCGAAAAGATGACAAGACGCAGGAAGATCCAATAACACCAATGGCACACTAAAAGATTCATAGCTTAGCCCTCTCGGCGGTTGTCTGATTTCCTTGGGCCAAGAAACACAAGTGATGGTTTGCTTATGCACAAGCTTATGCCATGGCCAAGCCAGTACGGCTTTACGATAAACGGTTTAAGCCAGAGCTCATTCATAGCAAACATCACGGCTTGCTGTCTTTCCTTTCGGGCGTCATGGAGATGACGAGAATTGGAAGACAGGCCCAACGGAGGAAGAACGACAGGGTTCAGCTCTTATAGCCTTATCCCACAAGTCACAATTGGACACGGGAAGCAAACAAGAACGAATAACACTATCATGACTTGGCTCCAATGTACTTTGGCTCACCCGCTATGGTAGGAAGCGGTAGCGCAAAGAGGTTGGACAGCGACGGGTCCTCTCGATCCACACGACACATCAACGTCAGGAGCCGAGGAGACAGTCGTTCAACACGGCAAAAGCAGCGGGGTTAGCTAGGCATGTCCATGTTATGTTCCCAGACACATCTTCGAGGAAGATGGTTTTAGACGGTCGATCGGGTCAACACGCACGGGTCCGAGGTACGACATAGACCATAGCTTTGCTAACAAAAGGGAATGGTCCGGTCTTTGATCCAATCGTCACGGGCAAGACGGAATCGAACAGAGCGGGCTATCAGGGCAATAAGAGCAAGAACAACCAAGTGCGTAAGCCACTCATAGGGTACCTGACCTGGGTGTACTAGCACTGAGATACCTCTTGGATTCGAAGCGGTGCGGTTGTCACCGCGAGAATCAGAGAAACGTGATGGTCAAACGGGGCACAAGCATACAAGGGCTTGAGCACGAAGAAGCAACAAAAAGCAAAAGAGAGGCGTAGCCCCATGGTTATGGCGAGGTGAACTCGCGGCCACAAGCTATGCCAACGAGTTGGCATCCATCGTTCCATGATTGTTTACTCCTAGGTTATCTCCCACAGAACTTGGTCACGAAGGGCTCAAAATGTGCGGGTAATATCCGCATCGATATCGCCATCGATATTGAATCCATCACGACCACGTCCTAGGGCCGAAAGTAGGAGTTAACACTCACAGTGCAATGAAGTCAACTAAAAAGTGAGGGGTCGAGTTACACTCGGCGTCACGGCCATGGCGAGACAAATCCCACGATCGTAACGTCCGAATGAGGTACGATCCCTCAGCCGGCTCGAAGCACGGCACACAGGCAACAACTCAAACAACCACGATAAGATCCAAACACGACCAAAAAGGCAACACGACTCGACACGACTGTGGAGTAGCACATTCCATAGCTGGGAGATGAAGGGTCCTGTAAGACAGGCATAAACAGATTGGCCGTGAGATTGGGGTCCGACAAGGTAGATATGCATATACGGGAAGATAATAGACGGGGCTTTCCATCGTCATGGTAAGGCATCGACTAAGGTTCGATAACTCAAAGATCTAGAGGTAACGGCTCACAGTAGACGGAGTCACAGCTTGTATCTGGCCAACAATGGCCCGCTATGGCTCGATACGGCTTTAGTTAGCCAGTCTCGTGGGGCTACGGTGGGCCGTGGTTGGCCGGTCATGGCTACAGGTGGCCAATGGTTGGCTATGAGCGTCGAGTCTTTGGCTTAGGCATATGCCATGGCCGTCAGGTGCTAGGGTCCCACGGTGGCAATCCAAAGTTAGTCTGTGAGCTGCGCGAACGTGAGTGAGTGCAAGCATTGTGATGGCTTACCATTTGGAGGGGTTAGAAATACTCAAGGATGGGTCCATGACGTAGGGCTTGATTTTAGAAAAATTATGAAACTGGTTTCATAATTTTAGGAGCTAAGATGAATTTTTGGTGAATTTCCAAATATGGCCAAGAATTTCTGAAAATCAGAAAAAGGATAGAAAGGGGCAGGCTTCAGTTGGGCTGCTTCTCCCTGCTGGTGGCCCACGGCAGGGGCTCACGCGCGGGCCACAAGCCGGAGTAGGCTAGGTTGGCTTGCTGGCCAGCCCACCTGCGGGGAGGAAAAGGAGTAGAGGGGCCAGCACTTGGGCTCCTGGTGCTGCTGACGGCCCAAGAAGAGAGGAGGCCCAAGACTTGAAGAAGAGGAGGCCGTCGGCTTTAGCCTACCGGTGCTCGGCGGCTTGGGGCAGCGCCGGCGCGCTGCGTAGGCGCGGGCGTGCTGTGCGCGTGGGTGTGTCCGGGGCATGCCGGCGTGACGTGCGTGTCGGCCAGCGTGAGGCGCACGGCGGCGAAGCATAGGCCAAGCCGTGCCCGAGCGCCATGGGTGCGCAGCGAGGTCGGACGATGGTGACGACGCCGTTGATAGCTCGTGGCGAGGCCAGAGCAGCGGCGATGCTAAGCTATTCCTGCACATGTACGTGACCCGGTGGTGGCGGTGAACAAGGCGTTACCTAGCGTGAACGTGCTGTGCGAGCGGTTGCTCAGGCTAGAGTCCACGTAAGGGCGTGTACGGGCGCGCTAGAACGTGCTCGTGCAGCGTGTGAGCGATGCGTTCGGAGCCGACGTTGGCTCGGGCCTTCGCGTTCCAAAGTGTGGAACGCCATGGCCGGTGAGAACGGGCGGGGCTGGTAAAGAAGCATGGCGATGCTCACCGGTGGATGTGGTCGAGGACGTAGTCGTGGACGCGCCGTTGTCGTGGTCGGTGTGGTTCGGTAGGGGCATCGACGTGCGCTTGCGGTCGCTGCGACGTGGGGCAGTAGGCCAGTGTCACGAGGCGGTGCTGCAGCGCTTCCGGTGCTCGGCTCGTCGTGGGTGGCGCTCCAGCGCGGCGGTCGCGGGCTGCGCGACGAGGAAGGGCCCCTAGACGGCGAAGGCTTGGTGACGCAGCGGTGTGCGCCAGCGTTCGCCATCCGCGTGGTCGAGGTCATGGCGAGGACGAGTGGCATCGTGTGCTGGCGTGGACGCGACGAGCGCAGCGACGGCGGACGCACGACGCGTGGGCGCGGCGCAAGGGCACGGCATCGCTGCAGGAGAGGCTAGGGTGAGGGAGGGGAAGATGTGCTTGGTGGCAGCAGCCGTAGGAAGAGATGGCGAGGCTGAGGGCGGCGTTCGCCTTTTGTAGTGCGGGGCTTAGGGCTCGGCATAGGCCTGGCATGCCATGGGCGGCAGCGATCGTAGCGAGGAAGAACGTGGCGCGCATCGGGCGACTGCTCGCGGGAAACTTCGAGAAGATAGGGTAGGTGAGTCACGGCGTGGTCGAGTAGTGCGGCTTGGCGCTCGTCGCGACGTGGGGCGAGGCGCTGCGGGGTCCAGGCGTGTTTGCGTCGCGGCCAAGTAGTTTCTATGGCTAGGGTCAGGGCGTGGCTTGCTTTCGCGAGGCGCGGCGCGGTTGGTCACGGTGCGTACCTATGACGTGGCTTGAGGCGGGGGCCCGGTGTTGTGCGTGCGGAGGCATCCAAGGGGCTAACGGCGTCGCTTGGCTCGGACAGAGAACCAAGGACGGCGCGGGACATACAGAGGAAGAAGAATGGCGGAAGCAGTGCAACAGAAGGAAACAGCATCGTTGATTTGCTTTTTCCCCAGCCGCTGACAAGCGGATCCCGCAAGGGAACAGCCACACATGCAGAGCGCAGCGACTTCGTATGCGTGGAGCGAGCGGCTGTTCTTGGCTCTCGCGGCTGACGATCGGGTCCTAGGGATGTACAGAGGCATGCAACGACGGCGGTGGCTTCACGTGCGCGAGCGCTTGAGGACAGGTGGCTCTGCGGCGTGCTGCCCTGGGCTAGGCCAGAAGAGTGTCGTCGTGCTATTCATGTGAGAGGCAAGGAAGAGGTGCTTGGGCTGTTGCTTTCGTTTGGGCCTGGGCCAAGCTTCACGTACTAAAACAGAAATAGGAGCATGCATGATCGTGCAATTTAGGAGCATGTCATTGGGTGATACAGGATGGATACGTGCCACTTCTTGATTTAGCCTTACGTGCTTCATGTAACTACGTTACGAGGTACAGGTGCATGCACGCATGCTGTGCAGCCTGCTGGCCAGGGATTAAGGAGATAGGTTCTTCCTAAACTGGTTCTAGGGTTCGTGATGAGTGCACTGGTGTCTGTGACATTGATGTGACAGCTGGTATGACATGGCGATCATTTGGAGGCACGGGCAGGTGAGCGTTCTAGGAAGGTTCCAGAAGGGAAACGTCGGAGCTTGGTCTCGTTGGTCTAGGTTTTAATAGAATGAGAGAGGATCACGGGAGAGTCGGAATAATCCCACGAGGAATCCAAGGGAGTTGCTATAGATTGTGCTTCTCCAAAATGAAACCAAGACTCAAACACGAGGCAACAAAAGAGCTCCGGCAAATCTCTACAAACAATTCTATATGCATGTAACGTTTCGTTAGCGGGTTTGACTCGTGTTTGACCTAACGTTTACATGCTTCACACGATTACAGGAAAAATTTTAAAAAGTTCGTAATTTTGGTTTCCGGGAGAAAAAGTAAAAATCCGGGTTGTTACAAACACTCATTGATATGGCAAGGTCTATGCTTAGTGAGTACAATGTGAGTCAATCTTTTTGGGCCGAAGCTATCAACACAGCTTGCTATTGTAGCAACCGCCTCTATTGTTACCCATTAAATGAGAAGACACCATATGAGCTCTTGAATGGTAGAAAGCCTAACATTGCATATTTTCGTGTCTTTGGTTGCAAATGCTATATCTTGAAGAATGGCACTAGATTGGGCAAGTTTGATAAGAAATGTGATGAAGGATTCCTACTTGGATACTCAACTACTAGCAAAGCATATAGATTTTAGAATTTGGATAGTGGTACTCTTGAGGAAGTTCATGATGTTGAATTTGATGAAACCAAGGGTTCCCAAGATGAGAATGAGAACTTAGAAGATGTTAGAGGCATTCAACTTTCAAATGCCATGAAGAACATGGATGTTGGTGAATTGAGGCCTAGGCAAGTGAATGATGATGAAGATGATCAAGTGCAAGTGCTCTCTAACATAAATTTGCAAGATGATACAAATCAAGCTAGTACAAATGACTCTCATGACAATGAATAAAATCAAGTGGCTAGTACATCATCTCAACCCAATGATCAAGCAAGTACAAACAATCAAGTTCCAATACTCCAACCAACCAATATTGCAAGAGATTATTCATTGGACACTATAATTGGAGATATTTCTAGAGGTGTACAAACAAGATCAAGATTGGCTTCATTTTGTGAGCATTTCTCATTTGTCTCATCCATTGAACCAAAGAAGTTAGACGAAGCATTGAAAGATGTTAATTGGGTGAATGCCATGCATGAAGAATTGAATAACTTCACAAGAAATCAAGTATGAGAATTAGTAGAGACCTAAGAACCACAATGTGATTGGAACCAAATGGGTCTTTAGGACCAAGCAAGATCAATATGGGATAGTAGTAAGGAACAAAGCAAGATTGGTAGCACAAGGATATACACAAGTTGAAGGTCTTGACTTTGGAGAAACATATGCCCCGGTTGCTAGATTGGAAGCAATTAGAATCTTACTAGCCTATGCTTATGCCCACAACATCAAGCTCTATCAAATAGATGTTAAGAGTGTATTTCTCAATGGTTACATCAATGAAGAAGTATATGTTGAGCAACCTCCTAGTTTTGAAGATGACAAGAAGCCCGACCATGTGTACAAGTTGAAGAAGGCATTGTATGGCTTGAAGCAAGCATCTAGAGCATGGTATGAGAGATTAAGGGACTTCCTACTCTCTAAAGGGTTCATAATGAGTAAAGTTGACACCACTCTTTTTACTAAAAAGATTGGCAAAGATTTATTTGTGTTGCAAATTTATGTTGATGACATCATATTTGGATCAACCAATCAAGACTTTTGTGAAGAGTTTGGAAAGATGATGGCTAATGAGTTTGAAATGTCCATGATTGGAGAGTTAAGTTACTTGCTTGGTCTTCAAATCAAGCAATTGAAGAATGGTATATTTATGAGTCAAGGCAAGTACATCAAAGACATGCTCAAGAAGTTTGGCATGAGTGATAGCAATGCCATTAGTACACCAATGGGGACAAATGGCAATTTGGATAGTGATGCAAGTGGCAATATGGTGGATCAAAAATTATATCGGTCTATGATTGGAAGCCTACTCTATGTGACCGCATCAAGGCCGGATGTCTTGTTTAGTGTATGCATGTGTGCAAGATTTCAAGCCTCACCAAGAGAAAGTCATTTGAAGGCTACAAAGAGAATATTGAGGTACTTGAAGCATACACAAAATGTTGGTTTATGGTATCCCAAAAGAGCAAAGTTTGAACTAGTTGGTTACTCTGACTCGGATTATGCGGGATGCAAGATTGAAAGGAAGAGCACCTCGGGCTCATGTCAATTGTTGGGAAGATCACTTGTTTCATGGTCATCAAAGAAGCAAAATAGTGTTGCATTATCAACCGCTGAAGCCGAATACATATTCGCCGGTAGTTGTTGTGCACAAATACTTTGGATGAAGGCCACTTTGAGTGACTTTGGAATCAAGTTCAAGAAAGTGCCATTGTTATGTGACAATGAGAGTGTAATCAAGTTAACCAACAATCTGATTCAACATGCAAGAACAAAACACATTGATGTCCACCGCCATTTCATAAGAAATCACCAACAAAAAGGGGATATTTGCATTGAGAATGTAGGCACCGAAGATCAACTAGCTGATATATTCACCAAGCCATTGGATGAGAAAAGGTTTTGCAAGCTAAGGAATGAGTTGAACATATTGGATTTCTCAAATTTGTATTGATGCACCCCCACTTATATGACATGCCTCTCCTTCGAGCTATCCAAGGTAAAAGTTGATTAGTATGGCATACATCCTTGCTAAGGACATGTTTAGTGCTTCTAGTCATCTTTCACTTTTAATATGCTCATTCATGAAAATCAAATAAATTTGATGCTTGTATGGTACCACTATTGCTTCTATGCTTGACTTGATCTAGTGGTGGCATATGACATGTTTGTGGGCTTGTAAACCTAGTGTTTGATCTAGAAAATGTGCTATAAGTGTTTAACTCAATGTGGTACAAGATAGCCCTTATTTAGAGGAGTGAAGAAGCTTGTCCTTGGATCAAACCGAGGTAAAATATCTTTGGTAAGTATTCTATATTGAACCAAATTTGGAAAAGTGGTCCTCACCCCATTGATTGAAATTGATAATCTCAACCTATCTACATTTTGAGTCTTTGTGGTCATTGATGACAAAGGGGGAGAAATAGTATACAAAGATAGTGAAAAGACAACAAAGGGGGAGAGAAACAAAGATATAAGTGATAGGGAGAGAATTTGATATAGGGGGAGAGATATGACAAAGGAAGGGGATCAATTAAAATTTTGAGCACACAAGTAGGGGGAGCAAGCTCATGAACTTGTATGGTGCATTTGAATGTGCATTTCATATATTTGCTTGCATGGCACAAGTTTTAAATTTCAATATCCATGCTTGTGTGGTGTATGCTAGTTGTAGGTTTGAATGATGAAATAAAAAAATAGCATGCATATGTTAAGTAACTAGACTCATGCCCATATTATGAAAACTAGACCCATACTTCTAATGTTGATCTCATGGGGTATTCTAGTTTTTGTGGATGTCTAGCTACTCATGGTGCTAAGGATGGTATATTGGTGCACTCTGATTGGTATCACGCTTCAAAGGTCCATCTCTTATACCTTAGCATCATTTGGTAGATATTGACTCCTAAAATTTCTATCTAAACATATGTGCAAGCTTCAATCCAAACTCTTAGCACATATGTAGGGGGAGCTAATGCTACCATTTGGGGTTCATGAAACTTGTCCATATCCTTTTACACATGGTAAATGTGCTTGGGCAAGCAACATGAATTCAATTGAACTACAATTCATATCTTTGTGAAAGGGTTGTCATCAATTACCAAAAAGGGAAGATTGAAGGCTCTAGTTTGGTTTTGATAAATTGATAAAACCCTAAGTGCTAACCTAGTTTATCTAAGTGATTATGAGATAGGTAGCACTATTCCAAGTGGCGAGCAAGGATGGAGATGATCAAGATGGTGGTATCATCATGGTGATCAAGTGCTCGGGCCTGGAAAAGAAGAAAGAGAAAAACAAAAGGCTCAAGGCAAAGGTATAAGTGGTAGGAGCCATTTTATTTTGGTGATCAAGACACTTAGTGAGTGTGATCACATTTAGGATCGATAGCCGTACTATTAAGAGGGGTGAAACTCGTATCGAAATGCGGTTATCAAAGTGCCACTAGATGCTCTAACTCATGTCATATGCATTTAGGATCTAGTGGAGAGCTAACACCCTTGAAAATATTTGTGAAAATATGCTAACACATGTTCACAAAGTGATACACTTGGTGATTCGCACATTTGAGCAAGGGTGGAGAAGTTGATGAAGAAAAGGAGGTGTTTCTCACTATGAAACAGTGACTGAACGTAGGTCACATGGTGACCAGACTCACCCTCTTTGTGGCCGGTCAGTGTTGTGCAGAGGAGGTGCGCAAACGGTCTCTGATCAGACGCTGGCGCGAGAAGTGACCGGACTCAGGCTGAACATTGTTTAGCATTCGGTCCTGCTGATGTGGTGGCACATAGAGAAGAGAAGGAGGAGCGAATGCAATGGAGCGTCCGGTCGTGGTGGACCGGACGCGTCCAGTCGCAAATATCCGTCTCTAGATGCTTACTAGAAACGACTGGACTCCTGGCTCGGGGGCGTCTAGTCCTGGACTGGGGATCGTTCGGTCACAATTCAAGTGCGCTAATGACCATTGAGATTGGGCGATCAACATTTGAAGCTAGGGACGCGTGGCGAAAATCTGAGGACCGGACACTGGGGTCCTGCGTCCGATCAATCCAACCAGCGCATCCGGTGGCCCCGATTTTTCAGTGGACAAAGAGCTAATGGCTCTATTCGTGAGAACTCGCTATTTAAGCCCCATGGCTGGCTCAAGCTCACTCTCTTGGCCATTTACATTGATATAACAACCTTGTAAGCTTAGCTAAAGTCCTCTCACACATCTCCATCATTGATTCATCATCCTTGTGAGATTGGGAGTGAATCCAAGTGCATTGCTTGAGTGTTTGCATCTAGAGGCACTTGGTGTTCATGTTTCACTGCGGAATTCGCTTTTTACTCTTGGTGGTTGCCGCCACCTAGACGGCTTGGAGCAGCGAGGATTGTCGAGTAGAGGTTGGTGATTGTCTCCAGCTCCGATCGTGGTGATTGAAAGGGGTTCTTGACCTTTCCCCGGCGGAGAGCCAAAATGTACTCTAGTGGATTGCTCGTGGCTTGTGTGATCCTCATCTTATGTTGGTTGTGCGGCACCCTATTGAGGGTTTGGCGTGTGATGCCAATTAGCGCGTGAACCTCCAAGTGAGTGAATCGCCACAACGAGGACTAGCTTGCTGGCAAACAAGTGAACCTCGGTAAAAAATCATGTGTCACCTTGTCCGAGGATTTTATTGGCTATCTTGTGATTGATTGATTGGCTCTATCTTGTGATTTGCTCTTACCTCGACATGTTGGTATAATCATCGCCATTCTCCCTTGTATTACATTCCTAGTGTGTAAGCTAAGCTCTTTAGTGTAATTAGTTTTTGAGAGCTAGCTTGCGTCGGGACTCTTGGTTAGGGAGGCTCTTTAGTTAGTCTTTGAGAGCTCACTAACTTAGTGTAGTGACATAGCCATTGTGTGGATAGAGACTATAAAAACTAGAATTGTGGTAGGTGGCTTGCATTTTTAGTAGGCTAGCGCAACACTCGCTTCGCCTCATATTTGTCTAACTGGTTTGCTAAGTGTTGTTGTAGAAATTTTGAATAGGCTATTCACCCCCCTCTAACCATTAGGACCTTTCAATGTGGTTGGGCACAATCAGAGGTTTAGAGTTGTCCATCAGAGCTTTAGGAGATCCATAGAGACAGTTAGCAGACACTTTCACCAGGTTTTATATGCTATTGGGGAACTGAGGGATGAGCGGATCAAACCACCAACTGGTTCAACAGATGGAACCCTTTTTTCAAGGTAATTGTTGGCTACCTTGGTTCCATTATCTTGGGTTTAGGTTCTTATGTCCATACCTATGTTTCATCCTTACTCTTAGGACTGTATAGGTGTCATTGATGGCACCCATGTGTTGGCAAGGGTGCCTAGGCACATGCAGGGGCAATTCTAGGGTAGGAAACAAAGCTGTACACAAAATGTGATGGCATATAGAAACTAGAATTGTGGTAGGTGGCTTGTATTTTTAGTAGGCTAGCGCAACACTCGCTTCGCCTCATATTTATCTAACCGGTTTGCTAAGTGTTGTTGTAGAAATTTTGAATAGGCTATTCACCCCCCCCTCTAGCCATTAGGACCTTTCAATGTGGTTGGACACAATTAGAGGGTTAGAGTTGTCCATCAGAGCTTTAGGAGATCCATAGAGACAGTTAGCAGACACTTTCACCAGGTTTTATATGCTATTGGGGAACTGAGGGATGAGTGGATCAAACCACCAACTGGTTCAACAGATGGAACCCTTTTTTCAAGGTAACCATTGGCTACCTTGGTTCCATTATCTTGGGTTTAGGTTCTTATGTCCGTACTTATGTTTCATCCTTACTCTTTGGACTATATAGGTGCCGTTGATGGCACCCATGTGTTGGCAAGGGTGCCTAGGCACATGCAAGGGCAATTCAGGGGTAGGAAACAAAGCTGTACACAAAATGTGATGGCAGTTGTTGATTTTGATCTCAAGTTCACATATGTGCTGGCTAGGTGGGAGGGTTCTGCTTATGATGCATTGGTTCTAGCTGACGTCATGGAGAGAGATGGGGGTCTAAGTGTTCCTAAAGGTAACATCATTACCCATAGCCAAATTGTTCTTAAACCTTTATGTTCTGTCTTGTAAGCCAATCCACCACTGCCTTGTAGGGAAATTCTGTCTAGTGGATGTTGGTTATGCTTGCAGACCAGGGTTCCTGCCTCCTTACAAGGGTGTCAGGTATCACCTGTCTAAGTATGGTCCTAGGCATAACCCAACTAATGCCAAGGAGCTATACAACCTGAGGCACAACTCCCTTAGAGTGACCATTGAAAGGGCCTTTGGTGCTTTGAAGAACCGCTTTCAAATTATAGATAACAAGTCATTTCATAAATACAAGAAACAAGTCAAGCTTGTTCAGGCCTACTGCATCTTACCTAATTGGATCCTGGGATTTGGGGTTGATGTAGTTGTCCCAACTGAAGCAGAGTGGGTTGCAAACCCTACTTCTTCTTCTTCTATTGGTCCACCTATCAACTCTTTGTAGTCACAAGAGGTGCCTACCATGTCATCAGTTAGGGATGGGATCTCTGATGCCATGTGGGAATCTAGGGGTTCTTTTAGGACTTAGCTGTGCCTTTCATGTTTCATTGTTGGACATGTGTAATAAATTAACCCTGCCTTGCATGGAACTAGTGCTACATTTGTGGACACCAGCTGAGACTTGTATTGATGATGCTTATCTATTTTCTCTGCTACTCACTATAATGTGTTTGGACAATGACAAGTGTATTGTATCTTGGGTATTAGGTGGCTAGGAATGGTGGTGCTGCTGGTGGGTTTGTGGCTGCCACTACAATGCTGCCTGGTGGGTCTACCTTTGCCCTAGCTGGTGCAAATGCTGGTGCTCGTTTCTTCTGCTGCTCTTCCTGCTGATGTTGATGCTGCTGCTGCATCAGCTAGGCCAGCAATGAGGTGGACAACCAACACCTCAGGCTTTGTCCTTAAGAGGATGAGTCAACTGATTGAGAGTGGGGCTAGAGCCAATAAGGGGTTTAAGGAGAAGGAGGTGAACCAGGTAGCCAAGCTCCTGAGAGTACAATGGTGAGGAAGTGACCTCCACCTAGGTGTACAACCAGCTGAGGAAGTGGAGACAGAGGTGGGGTAGAATCTACAAACTTAAGGACCTTAGTGGAGCCCTATGGGATGAGAAAGTGAGGGCAATCATGCTAGATCCTGAGCATTACATTGTCCATATCAAGGTACTTGTTTATTAGGTTCTTGCTTGTCTTCTTCTCTGTCTTGTTCACAGCATGGTCGGCAAAACTACATGCAAGACCATCTAAAAGATGCTAAGCTTCTAAACACCCCCACTGAGGTTCTATGATGAGATGCAAACAATCTTTGGTAGTGGTATGGCCACTGGTAGGTTTATTGTTGGCTCAAATGAGGCCTTAGGTGTCAACTCTTACCAAGCTGACAGTGGTCTAGGAAAGGTGGAAGGGTCACATGGTAACCATGGGGCTAGGGACAAGACTGAGCAGGGGAAGGCATCAAGGCAACTAAGTTGCTTACCTCTAATGGTGGTAGGAAGAGGAAGAGGCCCTACTTTAGTGAGGAGGAGATCCTCATCATGACCAACATGACAGATGCATTGAACAATGTAGCCAATGCCCTTAGAGAGACTGGCCCTGCTCATGTGGATGCTGACTTGTATCATGCTGTGATGGACATGCCTGGCTTTAGTGAGGAAGCCCTCATTGTTGCCTTCTCCCACCTATTGGACAACAAAGCCCAGGCCACTGCCTATGTGAAGATGGTTGACAGTCACATGGTTCTGTGGCTAAGGACCTTCCTTGCCAAACACTACTACATGTAGATGCTCTAGGGCCTGCCCTGAACTTGGAGGGAAGTAGTTGAGGATTATATATGCAGTTCCTCCACCCTCCACCACTCTCCTAGACTGACTTTTGCATACTTTTGCTCCTGTGTTCTAGCTGTGCAGCACTGACGGCCTAACACACTACTTTTGGGTTTGTGGTTATTTTATGATTGAGGAGGTAGGTAACTATAGCTGGGATGTAATGGAAACTTATGTGGGGATGCTCCATGGACCCCTGGCATTTGAACAATTTGGTGGCTACATGCCATGTAATTTGTAATATAAATAGTTGGACCTAAATATTTTGTTGTTTTTCTGTTGTTTCCTGCTGTTTCTCTTGCTGCTTTGTTGATTCTTGCTCCATTTGACAGTTTCCTACTGTTTAAGGCCGATGAAGACACAAATGTATATTATAGAGGTGGCACTTCAATTGCTTTTTGCTATCATCTTTGTGCTTTTCATGGTTGTCATCAAACTGT